>NC_133664.1:208920639-209206233 GCF_037893015.1 Macrotis lagotis | reverse complement strand
TAGGCGCTTTCTCATAAAACTTGGAAACTAAAGACTCCTTAAACTTTTGAGAGACAGAACCCACAGAGGGCCCCCATGAGGCAGTTCTCCTACTCAAGGTAACCTGGAAAAGAGCAGAAAGGCTCTGCTCCCCGGGATCAGAGGGATGGCCTGCCAGAGGGGTGGCCCGCCAGAGCCTGCCAGAGGGTGGTCTGCCAGAGCAAAAGAACTTCTTTCTCCTGGACGGAGCCCCAGGGCGCTGGGAGCCACAGTTCACAGCAGTGGGGGAGTTTCCTAGTTTCCTGAACTATACCCCGGGGAGCACCGGGCACAAAGTGGGGGAAGAACAGGGGACCTCTGCCAGAGCAAGCATGTGAAACGAGCAACATGGTCTTTCAGCAGCCCAGATCCAGGAAACAGAAGCAGGTGGAGCCAGTAAGCAGGAACCCTCAGGGCCTGAGCCCATTGAGTGAAGAGAGACTGCAGAGCTCTATCCTCTGTCCCTGGAACAGGACTCTGGGGCTCTGACCACATTCAGATCCTGATCCCAGTCTAGGCCCCACCATAAAACAGCAGGGCCCCCTCCACCTCAGCCCCGTGGCAGAGGTGGGGCGCATATGGTCATTCACAGACCAGGAGGGAGGACAGAGCCTCACACACTGAGATCCTTGTGGGAATGTCCCAAAAGCACAGGAAGCACCCCAAAACCAGGCTCAGGCTGGGAAAATGAGCAAGCAGAGGAAAAAAGAGGAACACCATTGAGAAATATTTTGCAAATGAGTCCAAGAAGGATCAAAATACTCAGTCTGAAGATGAGGAAGCACAAGCTTCTGCATCTAAAGACTCCAAGAAAAACAGAAATTGGGCTCAGGCTAAGACAGAGCTCAAAAAAGACTTTGAAAATCAAATGAGGGAGTTAGAAGAAAAACTGGGAAAAGAAAGGAAAGAGATGCAGGAAAAACATGAAAATGAAGTGAGCAGCCTCGTCAAGAAAATCCAAAAAAATGCTGAAGAAAATAGCATGCTAAAAACCAGCTTAGGTCAAATGGATAAAACAGTTCAAAAAGTTATTGAGGAGAAGAATGCTTTAAAAAGCAAAATTGGCCAGATAGAAAAAGAGATAAGAAAACTCTCTGAGGAGAACAAATCCTATAGACAAAAAATGAGAAACCAGGATTCATTACTTCAAAATCAAAAAAATGAAAAATTAGAAAATGTGAAACATCTCATTGAAAAAAACAACTGATATGGAAAACAGACTTAGGAAAGATAATTTAAAAATTATTGGAATACCTGAAAGTCATGATCAGGAAAAGAGCCTTGACATCATTTTCAAAGAATTACTATAGGAAAATTGCCCTGATATTCTAGAAGCAGAGGGCAAAATAGAAATGGAGAGAATCCACCGATCCCCCTGAGAAAGAGATCCCAAAAAACCAACCCCTAGGAATATTATAGCCAAGTTCCAGAACTCCCAAGTCAAAGAGAAAATATTATAAGCAGCCAGAAGGACACAGTTCAAATATCGTGGAGCTGCAGTCAGGATCACACAGGACTTAGCAGCAACTACATTGGAAGCTCGTAAGGCTTGGAATATAAAATACTGGAAGGCAAAAGAGCTTAGACTGCAACAGAGAATTAACTACCCAGCAAGGCTGAATGTCCTCTTCCAGGGAAAAAAGATGGACTTTCAATGACCCAGGGGAATTTCAAATGTTCCTGTTGGAATGGCCAGAGCTGAACAGAAGGTTTGATCTTCAGATACAGGACTCAGGTGAAGCATTGAGATTGAAGGAGAAGGGGAAAATATGAGGGACTTAATGATGATGAACTGCATGTATTCCTGTATAGAAAAATGACACTGATAATACTCATATGAACCTTCTCAGTTAATAGAGCAGGTAGAGGGAGCTTTTATAGTTGAAGCACATAAGAAAGCTGAATTTGAAGATAAAATATGGTGTAAAAATGGAGTCAATAGGAAAAAAAGGGAAATGTGATGGGAGAAAGAAAAAGGAGAGGGGGAATAGGCCAAGATATCTCATATAATAAGTTTTTTCTTTATTACAATGAGCTATTGCAATGATATGGAAGGGGGGAAGGCAAGGGTAAATGAGGGAATCTTTGCTCTCATCAGAGGTGGCTAGGAGAGTAAACAGCATATATACTCAATGGGGTATAGGCATCTGGAGTAAGAAGAAAAGGTGGGGGACAGGGGGAAGGTGGGAATGTGAGTGATGGAAGAAAGAATGGACCATGGAGGGGGAGAGTGGTCAGATATAACACATTTTCCTTTTTATTTCTAGCAAGGGGCTGGGATTGGATGGCCTTTCTGGGACCATAGGGCCCAGTGGATGCTGGGACTTAGGGGTGGTAGGGGGGCTCAGGGCCTCTTGGCCCCGGAGCCAGGGATCTGTCTGCTGTGCCATTCAGCTACCCTACAGCAGAGTCAGAGTAAAAGGAGAGAGAAAATATAGTACATGGTAGTGGAGAAATATGAAAGGAGGGAGTTGCGATCAGCAATGGCAACGGTGGAAAAATATGGAAGTAACTTTTGCGATGGACTTACCATAAAGAATGTGATCCACCCGTGACAGAGTTGTTGGTGTGGGAACAAAGACTGAAGCACATTTTTTTTATTATCATTATTATTATTATTATTATTATTATTTGGGGGGGGTGCAGGGCAAATGGGGCTGGGTGGCCTGCCTGCTGCTGCATAGCAGGGTGATTTTTGGGTGTCTGAGGCTGGATTCAGACCCGAGTGCTCCTGGCTCATGGGCCAATGCTCTGTCCACCACCCAGCCACCTTACTATTATTTTTTTAATTATTTTTTTATTTTTAGATTTTGACAAGGCAAATAGGTTTAAGCAGCTTGCCCAAGGCCACACAGCTAGGTAATTATTAAGTGTCTGAGACTGGATTTGAACCCAAGTACTCCTGACTCCAGGGCCCCAGGTACTCCTGACTCCAGGGCCGGTGCTTTATCCACTGTGCCACCTAGCTGCCCCCCACCCCTACTATTATTATTACTATTTTATTTTATTTTGGGTCTTTTTTTCCTTTTTTTTTTTGGTTTTTGCAGGGCATTGGGGTTGGGGTGGCTTACATATCACATGGCTGGGTGATTGTTGGGTGTATGAGGCTGGATATGGGCTTGGGTGCTCCTGGCTCCAGGGCTGGGGCTCTGTCCATTGTACCACCTGACCATATCTACAATTATTACTATCATGTTTTTAATTTTAATTTTTTTCTCTCCCCTTACTTTATCACTCAAGTGAGTCTATATTTTGTGGGGGGAGGGGGTATTCTGTTTACTCTTAAACAAGAATATTTTATTAATGTATAAAAAAAATTTGTACAAAAAAGAGAATAAATAAATATAAAAAAATGAAAAAAGAAAATGACAAAAAAAAAAGAAAACAGCATGCTAAAAACCAGCTTAGGTCAAATGGATAAAACAGTTCAAAAAGTTATTGAGGAGAAGAATGCTTTAAAAAGCAGAATTGGCCAGATGGAAAAGGAGATAAGAAAGCTCTCTGAGGAAAACAATCCTTCAGACAAATAATAGAACTCAGGAAGATTGCTGATTTTATGAGAAATCAGGACTCAATACTTCAAAACCAAAAGAATGAAAAATTAGAAGAAAATGTGAAACATCTCATTGAAAAAGCAACTGATTTGGAAAACAGATTTAGGAAAGATAATTTAAAAATTATTGGAATACCTGAAAGTCATGACCAGGAAAAGAGCCTTGACATCATTTTCAAAGAATTACTACAGGAAAATTGCCCTGATAGCCTTGAAGCAGAGAGCAAAATAGAAATGGAGAGAATGCACTGATCTCCCCAAGAAAGAGATCCCCCCCAAAAAAACAACCCCCATGAATATTATAGTCAAGTTCCAGAACTCCCAAGTCAAAGAAAAAATATTACAAGCAGCCAGAAGGACACAATGCAGATATCATGGAACTGCAGTCATGATCACACAGGACTTAACAACAACTAAATTAAAAGCTCGTAGGGCTTGGAATATTATTATATTCTGAAACACAAAAGAGCTTAGAATGCAACCAAGAATCAACTACCCAACAAACCTGAACATCTTCTTCCAGTGAAAAAAGATGGACTTTCAATGACCCAAGGGAATTTCAAATGTTCCTGTTGGAATGGCCAGAGCTGAACAGAAGGTTTGATCTTCAAATACAGGACTCAGATGAAGCATAGAGAGTGGAGGAGAAGAGGAAAATATGAGAGACTTAATGATGATGAACTGCATGTATTCCTGCATAGAAAAATGACACTGATAATACTCATATGAACCTTCTCATTTAATAGAGCAGGTAGAAGGAGCTTTATAGATGAAGCACAGGAGAAAACTGAATTTGAAGATATATTGTGGTGTAAAAATGGAGTCAATAGATAAAAGGGAAATGTAATAGGAGAAAGAAAAAGAGGAGGAACAGGCTAATATATTTCATATAATAAGATTTTTCTTTGTTACAATGAGCTATTACAATGATATGGAAGGGGGGAAGGTGAGGGGGAATGAGGGAATCTTTGTTCTCATCAGAGGTGGCTAGGAGAGGAAATAGCATATATACTCAGTGGGGTATAGACATTTGTAGTAAGAAGGAGAGAAGGGGGGGTGGGTAGGTGGTGCAGTGGATAAAGCACCGGCCCTGGAATCAGGAGTATCTGGGTTCAAATCCGGTCTCAGACACTTAATAATTACCTAGCTGTGTGGCCTTGGACAAGCCACTTAACCCCATTTGCCTTGCAAAAAACCCGAAAAAAAAAGAGAGAAGGGGGACAGGGGGAAGGGGGGAATGTGAGTGATGGAGGAGGGGATGGACCATGGGGGGAGAGTGGTCAGATATAACACATTTTCTTTTTTACTTCTTGCAAGGGGCTGGCATTGTTTACTTCTTGCAAGGGGCTGGCATTGAATGGCCTTTCTGGGACCATAGGGCTAGGTGGATGCTGGGCCTAAGGGGTGGTATGTGGGCTTGGGGCCTCTTGGTCGTAGGGTCGGGGATCTGTCTGCTCCACCACTCAACTACCCTACAGCAGAGACAGAGTGAAAGGAGAGAGAAAATATAGTTCATGGTAGTAGAGAAGTATGAATGGAGGGAGTTGTGATCATCAATATCAACGGTGGAAAAATATGGAAGTAACTTCTGTGATGGACTTATCCTAAAGAATGTGATCCACCCATGACAGAGCCGGTGGTGTTGGAACACAGACCGAAGCACATTTTTTAAAATTATTTTTTGGGGGGTGATGTTGCAGGGCAAATGGGACTGGGTGGCCTGCCTGGGGATGCACAGCTGGGTGATTGTTGGGTTTCTGAGGCTGGATTTGGACCTGGGTGCTCCTGGCTCAAGGGCCAGTAATCTGTCTGCTACCCAGCCACCCCTACTATTATTATTAATACTTTATTTTAATTTGGGTCGGTTTTTTTTTGGTTTTTGTAGGGCAATGGGGTTGGGGTGGCTTGCATGGGGTCACACAGCTGGGTGATCGTTGGATGTCTGGGGCCGGATTTGGTCTTGGGTGCTCCTGGCTTTAGGGCCAGTGTTCTATCTACTGCGCTACCTGGCCATACCTACAATTATTGTTATTATTATTATTAATTTTAATTTTTCCTCTCTACTTTATTGCTTATGTGGGTCTATATTTTCTTGGGGGGAGGGGATATTATGTTTACTCTTAAACAAGAATATTTTAGTAATGTATAAAAAAACTCTTTGTACAAAATAAGAATAAATAAATCAATTAAAATAAAAAAAGAAAACATATCCTATAATAAGTATTTGAAAGACTGACCAACTGATCAATCTAGAGAATTATTTGAGAGGTAGGAACTTACAATATGTGGAGAGTTTGAGAAGAATCCACTCACAGTTTACTGGATTGGTAAAGTCAGAAATTGATTTATGTAGTGAGAGTCTTCTAGATGGTGATTTGGATGAGGATTCTGTGTGTTCATGTCCACTAAAGGATCAGAGAAGTTACCTGATCTTTCCCAACCCAAGGGAGACCTTTCCTTTATATGGGGGCAGCAAGGAGATTATTCTAGAAGCAGTCCCTATTCTTCCTTCTTCAGATAAACTCCTTGAAAATATTGTCTTACACTTGCTATCTCCTCTTCTTACAACTCCCACTCCTCACTCACCTCTTCATGATCTGGTTTCTGACTTCATTCAATTGAAAATATTCTTTTCAAATGAAAAATCAGAAAAGGATCTTTATGCATAAGGATATTTAAAGCAGCTCTTTTCTAGTAGCATGGACTGGAAATTGAGGGAATGTCCATCTGTTGGGGAATGACTGAACAAATTGTGGTAGGGATTATAATAAAATACTATTCTACTATAATAAATGATGAACAGGATGCTCTCAGTAAAATCTAGAAAGACTTACATGAGCAGATGCTATGGGAAATGTACAAAATAACAGCAACATTGTAGGATGATCAGCTGTGAATGACTTCACTTTTTTCAGCATTGCTGTGATCCAAAGACAGAGCTGATGGTATATGAATTCAGATCAAAGCATACTTTTTTGAACTTTATTTTTCTTGAGGTTTCTCTTTTTTTGGGGGGAGATAAGTTTACTTTCATAACATGAGTTTTATAGTAAAGTTTTGCTTGACTACACATTTTTAACCTATATCAAATAACTTGCTTTCTTAATGAAAGAAAGTGGGGAAGGGAAAGAATTTGTAACTCAAAGTTTAAAAAATGAATGTTAATGTTAATGTTAATGTAACTGGGGAAAAATAAAATAAAGTATATAAAAAAGAAAATCATTCTCTTCAAAATTACCACTGGTTACTTAATTGCCAAATATGATGGTCTTTTCTCAGGTCTAATTGTTCTAAATTTATTTGCTGCTTTTGCATTGTTGGCCCTCCTGTCCAGCTCATTATTCTTTCCTTCAGGATTTTCATGACATTATTCTTTCCTGGTTGTTGTTCTACCTGAATGACCATTCCTTGGTTCCCTTATTGACTCATTATCTACATCATACATTCTCAAACAACTGTAGTTTTTCCCCAGAATTTAATCCTAGACCCTTTTCTCTTTTTTGTAACCTTATCAGCTTCCATGGGTTTAATTTATTATCTCTGTGCAAATAACCCCCAATCTATCTAGCCCCAGTTTCTGTCCTAATCTTCAATGTCATGTTACCAATTGCCTCCTGAATGTTTTTACATAGAGGTTAAAGTCTAAAACAGAACTCATGTTCTTTTCCTGAAAACTTTCCACTCTTCTAAACTTCCCTGTTTCTGCCCATAGGCATTTCTTTCTGGTCTTCAAAGTTAGTAATCTTGGTTCTCTCCTTGATTCCTTACTCTGCCCCACACTGCATGTATCTTATCAATGACCAAATTCTTCTATTTCTATATTCACAACTTCTCACTCTTCTTTCCACTCACAAGATGCCTCATTAGTTTTATCTCTCAACACTTCTTATACAGATTATTGAAAAATCATCCTAATTGGCTTCTCTCCTCACTGCTGTCCATCTTATATATATATTATGACTACAGTGCAGAGCTGACCATGTGATTCCTTCATATAACTAACTCCAATGACTTTCTGCTGCTTCTAGAATAAATACAAATTCTTTTTTAAAATAAACTTATTTTTCCAAATACATTAATGATAATTTTCAACATTAATTTTTATAGTTTTGAGTTCCACATTTTCTTGTGTTTCTCCCCTTCCCTCATCCCCTCCCTTAGAGAGTAATCTAATATAGTTATATATGTAAAATATGTTAAACATATTTCCATGTTAATCATACTATGAAAGAAAAATCAGAACAAAAAAGAAAAAACCAAAAGAGGGAAAAAACATAAAACAAATTTTAAAAACTGAAAATAGTATGCTTTGATCTGCATTCAAAACTGCATAGTTTCTTCTCTAGATGTGGATGGTATTTTCCATTACAGTCCTTTAGGATTGTATTTGATGATTATACTGTTGGGAAGAACAAATTTATCATAGTTAATCATCATAGAAAGTTGCTGTTTGATGAAGTCTGGTTGCTCATGATTTCTTTTCTTTTTTCTTTTTTGCAAGGCAAACGGGGTTAAGTGGCTTGCCCAAAGCCACACAGCTAGGTAATTATTAAGTGTCTGAGACTGGATTTGAACCCAGGTAATCTTGACTCCAGGGCTGGTGCTTTATCCATTATGCCACCTAGCCGCCCCTGCTCATGATTTCTTACAGAATAATGGTACTCTGTTACATTCACATAACATAATTGATTTTATTGTTCGTTTGTTTTTGCAAGGCAATGGGGTTAAGTGACTTGTCCAAGGCCACAGAGATAGGTAATTTATTGTGTGAGGTAGTATTTGAATTCAGGTCCTCCTGACTCCAGGGCAGGTGTCTACTGTGACACCTGAGCTGCCCTGATATACCACAATTTGTTCAGCCTTCCCCAATCAATGGGCATCCCCTCGATTTCCAATTCTTTGCCAGTACAAAAAAGAGCTGCTATAAATATTTTTGTACATGTGGGTTTTTTACCCTTTAATTGGGCAGATCTAGTAGTGGTATTGCTGGATCAAAGGGACAAATTCTGTTTTAAATCCTTATACAATTTGACTCCAACCTATCTTTCCAATCTAATTGAACATTACTTCTCTTTCACTCTGAGATTTAGCCAAATTGGCCTTCTGTTTCTCACTCGTGACCTCTGTCTCTGCTTTTGGGCTGGTCTTCAGATCTGGAATGGGTACATGCTTCCCTTACCTCTGCATCACAGAGTCCTTTGTCTTCCTTTAGGATGAAGCTCATACACCATATTCTGAATGGTCCTTTCCTAATCACCTTCTCACAGTACCTATGAACTGAACTGACACCTGAATCAATTCTGAATCAAGATCAGTTACCCCTCTATTCAATTATAGGTCTAGTATGATTTCTGCCTTGTAAGAAAACTTCATTCAATAGTGGGAATTATGAAAAAACTTCATTACATTGTTCGAACCTAGACTGACATGTCTAGGAAGCTGAACCATCTCTACCTATTGCCTGGGGGTACTTAACTAAAGAAGACCTAGGTTATGCTGACCTGAAACTTAGTCAGATCCAAAGACTGATACAAGGAGTTTTCTCACAATTATACACCTCAAGCAACCCACATATTTTATCTGAAAACTGGTCCTGCACTGGTCAAATACTGTTTCCTTGTTACTTAGACTGAATACAGACACTTGGAGGGAGTGAGGCATCTTTTTTTCTGATTTCAGGGAATTATACCTGTTTGCTGTCCTCACAATTCAGAGAACCTCTCATCTTTCCTCCAATTAGAAATCAGATTACGTTATCTTGTCCCTGTTTTTAGTATCCTGTTAATTATTTTCTTTTCATGCATAAAAATCTGTCTCTTGCATTTGGGATCCAGTGCCAAGTTGAGGAGGCTTGATCTTGATTTGTTATGCAACTGGCATGCAAGTTGGCTTTTAAACTTGTAACTTTGTTTCCTCAGTTATTTCAGATTTCCACCAATCACACTATATATAAACATAGAAATATTTTTCAGTTTTTTATTCATGATATATATATATATATATATATAGTATCTACTTATTTTTTCCTCATTAGAACAAACTTATTGAGAGGAAAGAATATTTTATTCCTTAAACTTGTATCTCCAATATGTAGGGGCAACTACATAAAGCACTGGATCTAGAGTCATGAAGCACTGAGTTAAAATTTCACTTCAGTCATTAGCTGTGTGACCCTGGTCAGATCATTTAACTTCTCTTTCCTTATTTGTAAAATGCTGTTATTAAAATAGCATAACAATCTTCCAGGGTTGTTGTGAGGATCAAATGTGTCAACAATTGTAAACCATTTAGTGAAGAGCCAGGAGCTACATAAATATTAGTTATTATTACTATTATTATTATTATTATACACCTAACAGGTATATAATAAATACTTGGTAGTTGACTCTCAATCTGGGGCAGCTTGCTGACTTTGGTGCATATCTGATGAGGGTGGTGGCTTATAACCTCAGCTATGTACATACAAGTAGACCATGAGCCTGCTCTTGTCAGAGGCTTCCTTCCTAACACCTCTCAGTAAGGGAGAACAGTAGAGAGCCCTGAGGATCTGATAACCAGAAAAGAGTAAGAGCAGTTTAGTAATCACAAGACCAGTTGAAAGGATACCCAACTAACTGGTCACCCAGCAGAGAACAACATCATAGTGATCAGAGAACATCATCATCTCTAGAGAATCATTGATGTGAGTTGCCCTGGCCACTAGTACCCTGTCCCATGTCTCCTTATTTATACTCTCATACCTTGGTGATGGGATGACCTGTTGGAGAATATTCCCCATGTGTGTATCAGGGAATTTTTTTCCACTTTATTTTCCATGATGCTTGATTATAATTTTGAATTAAAAGTAATGTATCCACTGGTTAGTAAAAGTAAATAAACATCGGCAAGTGGTGTAAGATATAGTTTTATTTGCTGTCCCATAGAAAGTAACTTAAACCCAAGAACCAGTGTATATTGTGACTGGATATATGCTAAGGAGTGACCCAAATAATGATAGTTTTGGCTTTTAGATGAACACTTTTGATTGTATTTTAAAAAGGGAGGCCTTTCCATACCTGTTGTTTTTTTTTTTTTTGAATTGGGGTTAGATGACTTGCACAGAGTTGCTAAAAGAAGTGAACCTTATATTTTATTTTGTTTTATTTTTTTAATTATTTTTTATTCACATTTTGTACAAATGTTTTTTTACATTAATAAAATATTCTTGTTTACAAGTAAACAAAATACCCCTCCCCCCATGAATATAGATAGACTTGCTTGGGCGAAAAAAGTAAAGGGGAGAGAAAAAAATTAAAATTAAAAAAAATAATAGTAATAATTGTAGGTATGGCCAGGTGGTGCAATGGACGCCAGCCCTGGAGCCACGAGCACCTGAGCCCATATCCAGCCTCGTAAACCCAACAATCACCCAGCTGTGTGACATGCAAGCTACCCGATCCCCACTGCCCTGAAAAAACCAAAAAGAAGAAAAAAAAAAGACCCAAAATAAAATAAAATAGTAATAATAGTAGGGGTGGCTGGGTGGCAGACAGAGCATTGGCCCTTGAACCAGGAGCACCTGGGTCCAAATCCGGCTCCAGACACCCAAAGATTACCCTGCTATGTGGCCCCAGGCAGGCCACCCAGCCCCACTTGCCCTGTACCCTCTCCCAAATAATTATAACAAAAAATGTGCTTCAGCCTTTGTTCCAACACCAACAACTCTGTCATGGGTGGATCTCATTCTTTATGATAAGTCCATCACAAAAGTTACTTCCATATTTTTCCAATGTTGTCATTGCTGATCACAACTCCCTCCTTTCTTATTTCTCCACTACCATGTACTATATTTTCTCTCTCCTTTCACTCTGACTCTGCTGTAGGGTCGCTGAGTGGTGCAGCAGACAGATCCCTGGTCCTGGGGCCAAGAAGCCCTGAGCCCCCATGCCACCCCTTAGGCCCAGAATCCACCTGGCCCTATGGTCCTGGGCAGGCCTTCCAATCCCAGCCCCTTGCAAGAAGTAAAAAAGAAAATGTGTTATATCTGACCACTCTCCCCCTATGGTCCATCCTCTCCTCCTTTATTCACATCCCCACCCCTTCCCCCTGCTCCCCCCCCCTTCTTACTCCAGATATCTATACCCCATTGAGTATATTTGCTGTTTCTTCTCCTAGCCATCTCTGATGAGAGCAAAGTTTCCCTCATTCCCCCTTGCCTCCCCCCTTCCATATCATTGCAATAGCTCATTGTAATAAAAAAAATCTTATTATGTGAAATATCTTGGACTATTCCCCTCTCCTTTTTCTTTCTCCCATCACATTTCCCTTTTTTTTCTATTGGCTCCATTTTTACACCATATATTATCTTCGAATTTAGCTTTCTTCTGTGCTTCAACTATAAAAGCTCCCTCTACCTGCTCTATTAACTGAGAAGGTTCATATGAATATTATCAGTATCATTTTTCTATACATGCAGTTCATCCTCATTAAGTCCCCCCCCCTCCAATTTCCATGCTTCACCTGAGTCCTGTATCTGAAGATCAAACCTTCTGTTCAGCTCTGGCCATTCCAAAAGGAACATTTGAAATTCCCCTGGTTCATTGAAAGTCCATCTTTTCCCCTGGAAAAGGACATTCAGCCTTGCTGGGTAGTTCATTCTTGGCTGCATTCTAAGCTCTTTTGCCTTCCGGTATATTGTATTCCAAGCCCTACGAGCTTCCAATGTAGTTGCTGCTAAGTTCTGTGTGATCCTGACTGCAGCTCCACGATATTTGAACTGTGTCCTTCTGGCTGCTTGTAATATTTTCTCTTTGACTTGGGAGTTCTGGAACTTGGCTATAATATTCCTAGGGGTTGGTTTTTTGGGATCTCTTTCTCAGGGGGATCGGTGGATTCTCTCCATTTCTATTTTGCCCTCTGCTTCTAGAATATTAGGGCAATTTTCCTGTAGTAATTCTTTGAAAATGATGTCAAGGCTCTTTTCCTGATCATGACTTTCAGGTATTCCAATAATTTTTAAATTATCTTTCCTAAGTCTGTTTTCCATATCAGTTGTTTTTTCAATGAGATATTTCACATTTTCTTCTAATTTTTCATTTTTTTGGTTTTTGAAGTATTGATTCCTGATTTCTGGTAAATTCATCAGTCTCCCTGAATTCTATTCTTTGTCTGAAGGATTTGTTCTCCTCAGAGAGTTTTCTTATCTCTTTTTCCATCTGGCCAGGTTTGCTTTTTAAAGCATTCTTCTCAATAACTTTTTGAACTGTTTTATCCATTTGACCTAAGCTGGTTTTTAGCATGCTATTTTCTTCAGCATTTTTTTGGATTTCCTTGACTAAGCTGCTGACTTCATTTTCATGTTTTTCCTGTATCTCTCTCCTTTCTTTTCCCAGTTTTTCTTCCAACTCCCTCATTTGATTTTCAAAGTCTCTTTTGAGCTCTGTCATAGCCTGAGCCAAATTTGTTTTTCTTGGAGTCTTTATAGATGCAGGAGCTTGTGCTTCCTCATCTTCAGACTGAGTATTTTGATCCTTCTTGGGCTCATTTGCAAAATATTTCTCAATAGTCTTCCTCTTATTTCTCTGCTTGCTCATTTTTCCAGCCTGGGCCTGGTTTTGGGGTGCTTCCTGAGCTTTTTGGACACTCCCACAAGGGTCTCAGTGTGTGAAGCTCTGTCCTCCCTCCTGGTCTGTGAATGACCATAAGTGCCCCCCTCTGCCATGGGGCCGAAGTGGGGGGCCCTGTTGTTCTATGGGGGGGGCCTAGACTGGGATCAGGATCTGAACGTGGTCAGAGCCCTAGAGTCCTGTTCTAGGGGCAGAGGACAGAGCTGGGCAGTCTCTCTCTCTTCACTCCCCTCCTTCAGCTCAATGGGCCCTGGGGGCTCCTGCTTACCTGCTCCACCTGCTTCTGTTTCAGGGTCTGGGCTGCCGAAAGACCAAGCTGCTGGCTGTGTGCCCTGAGGGCTGGGCTCCACGTGCTTGCTCTGGCAGAGGTCCCCAGCTGTTCCCCCACTTTGTGCCTAGTGCTCCCCAGGGTGCAGCTCAGGAGACTCCCCCGCTGCTGTGAGCTGTGGCTCCTAGCACCCTGGGGCTGCCTCTGGGAGGCTGAAGTTCTTTTGCTCTGGCGGGCCACCCCTCCGACCCAGGGAGCAGAGCCTTTCTGCTCTTTTCCAGGTTACCCTGAGTAGAACTGCCTCACTGGGTTCCTCTGTGGGTTCTGTCTCTCGAAAGTTCAGTTAGAGTTCTTAGCTGATGAGTTTTATCAGAGAGCTCCTAAGACTGGATCCCTTCTTGTTGCCATCTTGGCTCTGCCCCCCCAACCTTATATTTTATCTAAGAACTCTTCTGCATTAGGACCAGAGATGTTTAAATTTGGGAGTTCATTGTGACTTTTTTTGTTTTGTCTTAGATCTGTTTATAATTTGTTTTGTTTTGAGTGTTTTATATTTTTGTAAGAGTAGTTAAGATGCCATCTTTTGACTTTCCTAATACTCCTTCAAATTCTCAGTTTCTGACCCACAATTGGGCATAGTATATTATTTTAATTCTTTGTCCCTCCACTATTTGTTGTGAATTTAGTTTTTTAAAATTTTTTTGGCAATTTGTAATTGATGCTGCAAGGAAGACAGTGCTTCTTTCCACAATGCAAAGATAGTTTTCAACATTCATCTTTTTTGCAAACTTTTGAGTTCCCCATTTTTCTACTACCCTCCCTCCCATGATAGCAAACAATCTGATATAGAATTGTACATGCACAAAATTGATAGCATTCCTTTTCTTTTTTCTTTTTCTTTTTTTTTTAGGTTTTTGCAAGGCAAATGGGGTTAAGTGGCTTGCCCAAGGCCACACAGCTAGGCAATTATTAAGTGTATGAGACCAGATTTGAACCCAGGTACTCCTGACTCCAAGGCCGGTGCTTTATCCACTACACCACCTAGCCGCCCCCATAGCATTCCTTTTCTAATAACTTTTGAGCTCATTTTTTTCTTGTGGCAAAAATAAGAGATGACACACAGATTTCAGTAATGGAGAGCTGGAAACAACCATGGTTACTGGTGGCTGTACTCAGCTACTTCATAGTTAAGGCCCATTATATTTGACTTATGTTGACCCTGTTCTAACTGTCTGGGGCTAGATTTGAACTCAGGAAGGTGAGTCGCCTGGCACTCTATGCATTGGGGTACTCCTAACTGCCCCAGTGTTTACATAGGTTCAGTGGAGTACATGGGGTAGCTTGTTACCTGGGGTTCACATAGAGGGTGATTTAAAGCAACAGCTTCGCTAAAATACAGACACCTAGAGTACTTTATCTGGATATCCCCTGATGTCCTGCTCTTGTATTGATCAAATTCCCAATGATAGCTCAATCAGGAAAAAATGTTCTTCATTAAAGGCATTTATTAGTCACTGTGAAAGGAACTTTTCAGAGTAGGTTAAATAAAGTAGGCTTTGTGCTTCTAGGAGTTTATCACCTAAGTCAAACTGATTGATTTAAGAGAGAAAGAATATAGCAATATCATAGAATAAATTAATAAATATATACACATTGAAAGGATAACTATATTTGGAGGGATTTAGGGACTTTAAAATTTTTTAAAAAGATGGTCCCCTCTTGATCTGACTGGACCACTCTTGTCCAACCCTGTGGATACTATATGAAACCTAGAAGTTGACCCTTCTCAAACAGATGAGGTAATACTGCTCTAGAGGCTGTGGCATGTGAATCAGGACATACAGAATCAGGGTTTCAGTCTGCTTCAGAGGAGCTGCAGTTCAATCAAGACAGAGATAGGAGGGAGTGATTACCCCTTGCCTTTAGTAAGTTCAGAAAGACATTTTTCAGTGACCCTGGAGACAAAGAAAGAATGAGCCTAGAACACAGAAAAGGGAAGGTGTCAGAGGCAGCCTGTTGATAACCAGGCTTTGCAGGGATCTGACTGATCCCTACTTCAGTGGAAAAGCCACTGTAAGACTTGGAGTGGGGGCCAACATTAAGGGCAAGGGCTGACAATATTGTGTTTCCTTATTTGTACTTGCCAACCAACAGCATCCAATTTCTCAGGGATTTTATTCTTTGGGAGTCAGTAGTTGGGTAACTCAGACTAATGAGTCTGTCCTTGAGAAAAGGAAGGTTTCTCCAGAAGAGTTAGACAGTCTTCAAAGACCTCTGGCAATAGGCAGTAAATGATATTCCTAGTATTCAGGGGATATACAGTGTGGTGTGAGAGTGTGTATGTGTTTTGGGAAGGGGGATGAAGATGTAGAACTGCTTTATCCCTGTTTCCCTCTCAGATGCTTCCCTCTTGGAGAAGCAAGAGGAGTATGATCTTTGACTCAAGGCTCTCAAGAGTTCAACTCCCTATAAGTTGGGAGAAGATGTCTCCCAATGAGATGTCTTTGAGGAGAGACAGTTGTAGATTATTTTATATGCTGTCAGATAAAGTCATCACTTTCAGTTGCCTTTGCTCACTGTTTTTCTTTGTACATGGTAAGAAGAGGTTAGGAAATGATTATGATATAAACAAAAAAAGGCATTAGTTTAAAAATTGTTTGGGTTTTGTTTGTTTTTAGAAAAAAATGGCTCTAAAAACCAAATTGGAAAGAGGGAGGGGACTGGAAATGGAACACTTAGACTATTTGATTCCCTGGATCAGGAGTTCTGCTGACTGAGTGGGAGACTTTTTTTTTTTTAGGTTTTTTGCAAGGCAGTGGGGTTAAGTGACTTGCCCAAGGCCACATAGCTAGGTAATTAAGTGTCTGAGGCCAAATTTGAACTCAGGTACTCCTGACTCCAGGGTCAGTGCTCTATCCACTGTGTCATCTAGCCACCCCTATGGGAGACTCTTTAAGAAGATTCATGTCCTCCCTGCCAGGGAGAAGCAGATGCAGGTTGGAATGGTGGTCCTAAAGAATCAAAGGACCCAAAGAGAGTTTCCCCTAAGCTGAGTCCTGGGGCTGGCCAATAAATGGAATATGTGTCTCAAGTTATACCTACTTTATACAACATACTCTCCAGTGTATCCCCTCTAGGGATAAGAAGAAATGGAAAGAGAAAGGGAAAAGAAAAGGGGAAAGAAAAAAAAACACATCTGTGGTCATTGAGGCTCTCTCTCTTTCTTCAATGAGAAGCAGAGTGTACAAGATCATCAGGGAGGGGGAATGATGATAATCTTCCTGCCCTAAAGACATGTTCCTTTTAGAATGAGAGTGTATGTTTATGTTAGTGTGTATGTGTTAGAGGTTCTGAAGAGAGAACCCTAGAAGTGAGGTCAAATGATCTGGGTTCCATCCCATTTCTGCTATTTAGAATAGTGGAATCTCGAACAAATCATCTTACCTTTTGGGGTTTCAGTTTCCTCATAAGTAAAATGAAGGAGCTGAACTGAATGACTATAATGCTATGATTAATCTAAGTTATACTTTTAATCTATAAAATATGTGGCTTATCTCTAAAGATTATTATGAGAAAAGAATCTTGTAGTCTGAAAAACACATATGAGGTGGAGTTTCCATCACCCTAAGGTGTTTCTTGCTTAAAGCTGGTGTGTCTCAGGTTAGAGTCTCTGGAACAGAATATAATGTCCAATCTTTCTCCAGTGTCTTTCTCTGGAGCTGGAGGATCCTCTAGTCTTACCCATTTCTCTCCTATGTGAAGTTATGTTAGGAAATGAGGCAGCCTCTTCCCTCCCAGCACCCCATCTCCTAATTTTCACTCTTTCCCTTCATGCCAAGCAGGGCTCTTCCAAGACATAGCAGATGGGAGCAGTTGCTTGGTCGTTTACAAGGGTCTGGTACTTCCTCACCATTTCAGGGTCCAGGGGAGGAGCAGGCTGCATTGACAGCCTCATCGATGCCATCTCTTTGTAATGTGGTTGAGGGTTAGGGCAGGGCCACCCCCTGCAGATTAAATTGGGGAGTGGGTTGGGCACAAGCTGGAAGTTAGGGTCCAATAGTCCACCCGGTGTCATGTGTCTGTACCTATTTGTGGTGAAAAGAAAATGGAGATGTAAGGAGAGATCTTGTATGAGAGTACTAAAGGAGGGTGAGAGGGGATGACTTCTCCCCACAAACTCACAAACTAACAAGAGCATGTAAAGAAATATTCAATTGTCCTTTCTGTCCTTTAATTCCCTCATTCTGGCAAAAATGCATGACAATAAAGAAAACTGATTCGTGGATTTAACTGCCTGGGTGTCAGAATGCAATGTCAGAGGTATATTTCATTCTTTCCTATTGATATTAAATTCCACACCTGTAAGGGGTATTCTCATATCTAAATTTTGTATCCCTCCCCTCCCTCAATTATAGTATTCTGGAAATAGATAATTAAAAGATTTTTGTTGATATGCTCAAAGGGCAACAAAAATGAGCATACCCTTTGATCCAGCAATACCACTACTGGGTCTATACCCTGAAGAGATGACGAAAAAGGGTAAAAACATCACTTGCACAAAACTATTCATAGCAGCCCTGTTTGTGGTGGCAAAGAATTGGAAATCAAGTAAATGTCCTTCAATTGGGGAATGGCTTAGCAAACTGTGGTATACGTATGTCATGGAACACTATTGTTCTATTAGAAACCAGGAGGGATGGGAATTCAGGGAAGCCTGGAGGGATTTGCATGTACTGATGCTGAGTGAGATGAGCAGAACCAGAAAAACACTGTACACCCTAACAGCAACATGGGAGTGATGTTCAACCTTGATGGACTTGCTCATTCCATCAGTGCAACAACCAGGGATAATTTTGGGCTGTCTGCAATGGAGAATACCATCTGTATCCAGTTAAAGAACTGTGGAGTTTGAACAAAATTCAAGGACTATTCCCTTTAATTTAGGGGGAAAAAACCCAGATATCTTATTGTCTGATCCTGTTATCTCTTATACTTTTTGTTTCTTCCTTAAGGATATGATTTCTCTCTCATTACACTCAATTTGGATCAATGTACAACATGGAAACAAAGTAAAGACCGACAAATTGCTTTCTGTGGGGGGTGGGGGTGGGAAGTAAGATGGGGGGGAAATTGTAAAACTCAAAATCTTTAAAAAAATAAAAAAAAGATTTTTGTTGAAATGAATTATAAAGTGGTTTTGGTCTTCAATCCTTATGGCCCACTTTTGATTATTCCCTAAATTCTAAGCTTCCTTCAAAACACACAAAAACCTTTGCAAAGTCTTATCTGATCAATCTATCTTTCCATTAATTTAATTTGTTTTTCTTTTTTTGGGGGGGAATATAATGATCATCAATAATCATCAATTAGAACCATTTCCACATACAAAAGAGAGTGAGAGGCTTGGGAACATAAAAGTTTGATGAGAATATGTATATAAATATATATGTGCATGATATAGATATATATATATATACAATGTTTATATATGTTTATACACATGTATGTGCATATATAAATATACATAACACGAGAGCCTGGTAATGTGTGTGTTGTCTATATTCATTAGTGGTACCCATGTGAATTTTTCTGCCTCTTCTCATCAATCAAGCAAGCAAACAAGAAACATTATGCATCTATTACTTAGCAGGGTATCAATACAAAGACTAAACCAAGGAGATTATATTTCATCATTAAAATAACATGTATTTTTATAATGTAGAAACAACACACACACACACACACACACACACACACACACAATCAATACACAGCCATTTTTGTGCAGGAGCCACCACTGGCTCCTGGAGGAATCAGACTAGACCTTGATGAGCCAACCTTTGAAGGAGGTTGGAGAGACTATGAGGCAGCTAAAAGCCTCAGTGGATAGATTATTGGACCTGAAGTCAGGAAGTCCCAAGACTTCAAATCTGGCCCCAGATATTCACTAACTCTTTTTGCCTTAATCCACTGGAGAAAGAAATGACAATCTATTTTAGTATCTTTACCAAGAGAATCCCATGGACGGTATTTGTGTGCTGTGGCCCATATTGGTGCATATGCAAAGACATAGATTGTTGTATAAAAGGAATAGTAAGTGAAATATGTTTAGAAAAGTAAGCTAAATGGTGAAAGGTTTGAAATACCTAAGAAAATTTGAATTTATCTCAAAACTATTGACTTCCTGATAAGTGGAGTGACATTTATCACCTAGAAACTTTGGGAATATCAATTTGGCAGCTATGTGGAGAACAAACTGGAGAAAGTAGAGACTGGAGAAAATGGAGGCCAATTACAATGAGAGCTAATGAGAAACTCAGCTGGGGATGGGGTTGGCGGGGTGGATGGAAAGCAAGGGATGTTAGGGAGGTGGAAGCAGTAAGACACCTGATTGGATGAGGAGAGGAGTGAAGAAGAGTGAAGCATTGAGAATGACTCAAGGTTCAGAACCTAGGTAGAGTGAAAGGCTGGTGGTATCTTAACAGAGAGGAAGGAGTATGAAGAGATAATGAGCTGTTTTTATCCCTTTTGGTGTTTTGCCATGGGGACACATCCAGGACACATCTATGTATTCAAAGGCATTCTTCCCAAGTTCAATTCATAGCTGGCACTCAGTAAATATTTATTGATTAATCAATTAATTAATAAGCTGGAGAGAATCCCCAGGGCAACCAAAATAGTCAATCATCAGATCATTAAAGATCAGTGGAAAGAAACAAATATGTTTACTTAGAAAAAGAATACCTTCATGGGACATACAGATTTAAGGGAATATCTATAATGTAGAAGAGAGACTAGGTTTTTTCTCTATTTGCATTTGACCCCCAAGGGCAAAGCCTGCAGGGAAAGGATGGAGGTTGTAACTAAGTAAGTTTAGACTTGCTATCAGAAGTATATTAGAGTTGTCCAAAAGTGAAATGGGCTATTTTAGTGCGTTTTTCTCCCTAGCTTCCTTCAGAGACTAGCTCACAGTCACAACTTCTAGATCTTTCCTAATCAGAAATTTGCTAGCATTTTCCTTTATTGGCAGCAAACTGCTTTGCATTTACTCTATACGTATTTCATTTGAGAAGCAGCTGCTATTGATGAGACCTGGACAAAATCACTTATTTCTAAATGCCTCAAGTCACTCTTTTTTTTTTCCTTAGGTTTTTGCAAGGCAAATGGGGTTAAGTGGCTTGCCCAAGGCCACACAGCTAGGTAATTATTAAGAGTCTGAGACCGGATTTGAACCCAGGTACTCCTGACTCCAGGGCTGGTGCTTTATCCACTACGCCCGCCACCTAGCCGCCCCCTCGCCACCCCCTCAAGTCACTCTCAAAGACGCTGATTTGCCAGAATACTAACTAATCTTCATTGGAAGAAGGAATTTCTTAGAACAGTGAAACCACAAGTCCAAGTTTAAAATGAAATACGTGGAAGGGGGAATTCCACAAATCATTTTAATTCTCTGGTCCTGGGCTTCCATATTTGTAAAATGAGCAAGGGGGAACTCTAAGGTCTCTTCCTTCACCAAATCTATGACTCTGCTTGGCCCTAGTTGTTGGATCTAAGAATAGTGGTTGAAAATCACAGTGGTCGATTTAGGCTCAGGTATTAAGGAAAAGCTATTCAAAAAACAATGCAGAAGCAGAATGGATTTAGGAGGCCGAGGGTAACCCCTCATTGAACGTCTTCAGACAAAAACTGAATGACTATGACCTCTAAGATCCCTTCCAGTTCTAAATCTTTGATTCATCACATACATTATAGAATGGATTTTTATTGCAGTATAAATTGAGAAGAATATCTCTGCAGTTCATTCTAATCTGTTACAGATACATTATTAAGAACAAGAGATGGGGGTGATGGAGTCACAGGAATGAGAAAGGGAAAATCCTGAAAATCCACAATCCTTAAATCTCATAGCTACTCATAGGAGTAATATAACTTGCTCTGACATGGTTCTGCTGAGAGTTTTCCAAAGGGCAGGGAGAGATTGGAGGGAGGAGAGAGAAGGCAAAGGCCTCGATATGCTTATATTTCTCCTGGATTATAGGACAGCAGATTCCAGTGGGTTGTATTTATGTCACTGCTCGCTGCTCTTCAAGCATAGGGACTTGCCAGGTTAGTCTGATCCACATCCTTCACCCCTATGGACTATTCAGGTCCATAATGACTCCAAATAACGTTAAAGGTTTGGTTAAATGCTAGACACATTATTCCTATCTAGTTTATAATCACCCAACCTTTTCCTGGTACCATCGCTCAAATTTAAGTCCTATATTAACATGCTTTCCCTGACCATTGTGTTCTCTCCTTCCTTTGAACTCAATGGGTATTCATTTGGCAGTTATTTTTCATTTTGTGCACCCATCCTCAGTTGCCTCAAGATAATCTACCTCCTTGGAGAAGGGAATCTGTTTTATTGAATACTGATATTATCCCTATATCCCACATTACTGTGCTCAGCAATGAATATAGATTCAGTGCTTGCTAACATGTAGTTGTTTTTTGGTGAGGAATGGATGGCAGCTAGGAAGGGTTTATTTTCTTACCTCTTGAAGTTCTTGGGGGGCAAGATCTTCCCCTGGCCATCCAGTGGAGGTACCCTCATTTCACCTCTTAATTTGAGAATTCTTGCTTGCTTTATCTCCTTTTTGGTCTGGGTGATTGCCTTCTCCTTTCTTACTGGATCTTCAAAGATTGGATGAGTGTTAATAAATTGCAATAAAGTATTCTTCCCAAGACAGGAAGGTGGAGGGATCTGATACTTGGTTAAAGGACATTTATGGGCCTCTGAGCGAGTGAGCCATCGCCAGACATAACTATTATAAGGTTTATCAGGCCTTGTGGGAAAGACTGGGGGTAGACGCCCCACATCCAGCCAAGTGTGGTAGCCCCATGTGTGTTGAGATGCATTGTTCCAAGGTGAGAGGAATCGCTGGCATGTGATGGACTTTATTTGCGTATGGGGTGGTTTCTTCACAGCCAGTTGATGGTAGGGCTTTGGCGTGAAGCCTCCAAACACAAGGGGGATAACTGGGTGGAGGAATTCTCGCTGTGCCCATGTTTCCTCTGTGAAGGGTTCGTTGTAATAGGTCATCTAGAGAAGAAGTAAGATGGGGCCTGGTGACAGATGTGAGATGGTGGGGAATCAGCCTCTGCTTATTTTGTCCAGCTGCAACCAAGGGGAAAATATGTGCTGTATTTTCCTCTCCTCAAACTGACTCCTGATAATTTCCTAGGAAACTGATGTTTCCAAGTGTTGGACCTAGCACACTGGGCAGTGTGATGCTCCAGTCTATCTGGAAATAAGACCATGCTTTTTCTTACACTTGATAATCCTTCTTAATTATATAATTATATAGATTTCCATAGAATTTAGAGCTTAATTCAGTCTCTTAATCCAACCCATTCATTTTCTATGAGAAAAACTGATTTGTCCAAACCATTAAATGTGCTCATTGCTAGCAAGGAGCAGTGCTGGGATTCAAACTCAGCTCCCTTGTGTCCAAATCCATTTCTCTATACTATACTACACCATACGTCAATCCTGATGCCCTTTCCCTCCAATCACCCATTTGCTGATGTCCACAAATCCCCTATCTCCACCTTGATCACCCTCAGCAGATCTCAAGTGTCCTCTCTCAATTAACTCCAACCCCCATACCTCACGTGACTAAAGTTGGGAAGACTAGGAGGCTAAGGAGAAGCTATTTAGCACAATCTCCAGGCCCTAGTAGAAAGTAGGATCTCAGTTGGGGGCTTTTTTCAAGTCATATAAAGCAGATCCTCTGGATTTGGGGATCAGCTTTCTAGGATGCAGCTTTCCTACCTGTAGGAGAGGCTGTGTACTTCGTGATGGCTCATTTTTTTTAGTTGTTCCTGATCTTGATACATTTAAATTAAAAAAAAACTATCAAAGCTAGAAAATGCCCCTTGGCTCCTAGGCCACCATTGTTTGCCCATGAGTTGCTATGGTGACGCATCATTAGTGAACTGTAAGAAACCACTTGCACTATTTGGTCCTGCCACTGCTAAAGAAAGTAGGGGGATTATTAACATCACAGAACTAGAAACCTTGAATTTTATACACACCAACCTGTTATGTTTAGGAGCACCCTGTGACCACCCTCCTAAGCCTGGCTACATTCTTTGTGGACTGAGATAAAACTCCCTTGAGATAAGAATCCCCAGCAGCCCCAGGTGAAAATAGATTACTACCTTGGGATAGTTTTATCTTCAATAAAGAACTCTTGGGGGTGGGAGAAACCATGAGGGGCAGCCCCTTTCTAAAGAGCTAAAAGCTTTTTCTGTTTTTTTTTCCAGATTATTCTAAAATTTTTCAGGACTTGTTGAATTATCTCATTTACTTCTATATGCAGTTGCAAATAAAAATATGGGTGGGGAAAGAATTTCAGGCTAGCCAACTACCTTATTAAGAGTGAAGAATTCTATGGAACCAAGATGCATAGAATTTAAGATAAATTATGAAGAGAGAAAAGGGATAGGAGTTAAGCCTTTTTAGTGTAGTCAGTCCTGCCCTCTTTCTCTGGAATACTCCAAAAATGTTTATACAAGAGATTGGTGTGAAGTTCTAGGACTCATGTTATGACTCCTCCCTGGTTTCCTTTGGCAGTTACAGACCCAAATAGTTCTAGTTCTCCCTTCTTTCCTCCTATTCCCAAAGTTCAGTACCATATTTTAATGTCCCCACTCCCCCCCAACCATTGCCGTATGATGATCCACATCTTCCTTAGAACTCGGATAACAGATAACAAAATCCAACATCTCCACCCTGGCCTTTATTGAGCAGGTAATTACAATTTTGTGTGTCTAAGGCTCTGGTCTAATATATAAATGATGAAACTTTGGCTTATGGGGTGGGTTGGTTATAAAAGTTGAAGGGCAAATGGAGGGGATCAGTATAAGTAATGTGACCTTATGATCACCATTCCACCCTCCCCACTTCCAGTCTCCTCCATTCTCTGGTCAAATTATCCCTTCTCAGGACTGCCTGACAAAATCTGGAATCCTAGAAGAAATACTCTAGTAGCCTGATACCTCTCCCCATTCAGCTTTGGGGAACTGATCCCATTCCAATGGCTGAGAATCTGTAGCAGTGTGATGGTTCTCCTTTGTCCCACTAAGAACCCCCCAATCCTCAACAGGAAAGTTATGTGGGAATCCAGTGTAGGGAAAACATCCTGAATGCATAGTGGGCTAAAAAACTTTGAGAAGTGCATTGCTGACCCAGAAAAATCCTTGAGCCATGAACCTGACACTCTTGTCTCCCAGAGAAGACCAAAAGCAATTCATGGAAAAAAAACCCCAACAAAAATCTGCATCACCTACCCACCCTCACTGGCAACTCCCCCCCACAATATTGATCTAAGGAAATAGTTATGTTAATAATTAGAGAATAATTTGGAGAATATACACTATTTACAATGACCACCTGGCCCCAGAGGGCCACAGAGAGGAGAAAAGATGAGGAAAGAAGCTTCTCCACTAGTTTTTTAGCCTTTGTACAGCTGTTTCCACCCATTAGTACCTGAGGACAAAGTCAGGCTGGTGATGGAGGTAATAAAGCCAGATATTCTTGAGGGATCTCCAGGATAGGCAAAGACCAGCCATCAGGAGACTAACTGGTAGTCAGCCGGGATCAGGAGACAGCTAGAACATGACTAGCTACCTTGACCTAACTGGGAGAAACAGAAGAGAAACAAGACAGGTTCACCAGCTATTGGCAGTCCAGCTGCCTTCACAGAGGTTGGGAAGTGGTCTAACCGTTAGACCACCCAGCTACTTGTCAAATCTGAACCAGTGGACTAATGGGGAATGCTGGGTTCTACCATAACTCAGGGATAAACTGAGACCAACTAATATTGTCAGGGCCCAGGGGATCTTCCTCTAAGCCAGGAAAACTGATATCCAACAGGATCTTGCTGAGGCTATCATTCATTGTGTCCAGAACCAGACCTTCAGTTAGTGAACGGTTAGCAGAAAGGCTGGAGACATGCACCTCAGGGGATCCAGGCTTGGGAGCTTCAGGATCTGGGGTGGGAGAGCTATTGAAAGGGTCAGAGACCAGGTCAAGTGACTCTGGATTAAGAAGCTCATGAGGTGACTCAAAGAGAGGAACATTTTTCAGGGGGATAGTGCTGAGATCTAGCAGTCCCATGGAATCTGGCAGCAGGGTAAAAGATCCCTGGGGGGTACGCACGGGGCTGAAATCAAGCTCTGCTTCCTTATTTGGGGGTGTAAGCCTCCATGGGTCTGGGGTCATAGGTAGAACAGCTTTGCTGGGTGTGGAGGAAATGGGTAGCTTGCATAACATCTCCTTGACTGGTGTTTTAAAAGGACCTCCATCTTGAGAGTGGCTGAGTTGGGAGATGGGCTCTGATGCTTCTGGGAGGAAAGGGAAATCTGTATTTTGTCTGGAGGGTCCAGGGATTTCTGGGAACAATAGTTCTGGCTCTTCTAAGCAAGGAGGGATAAGGTGCTGTTTCCTTCTGGATCGGCTCATCTCTCTCCTTTCCCTCCGCTTGATTATGAGCATGTCAGAGACACCTCGTGGTGGGGACTTGAGTCCTGTGAAGGTCTTCTTGGGTCTAGAGGCAGGAAGAAGGGAAGGGTCCTGCCAAGGGTGTGGTACTTCTTCCTTGACCACTGGAAAAGGTGAGGGCCACTCTTCCAGTGGTGGGCTTTCCACTTTTATGGGTCTTGCAAACTGGGAAAGTTCTTCCATGGGCTGGAGATCTTCTTCTTTGATGGACTGAGCCCGAAACAAAGGAGATAGCCCTTCCCCAGGTAGGGTTTGTTCTTCTTTTAATGATCCAGAAGAGGAAAAGGGAGAAAGTCCCTCCTCAGCTAGAAGCACCTGAAAGTAGAGCACAAAAATGATGGGAGGTGATGTCTGTGATCATATTCAAACTTCTGACTTTAATTGCCCTAGACTGTTATTAGGAGAGTTCACTAACTATGGTTACCTTCTCCTAACTCAGGATCTAACAGTTTTCTGATTGAGAAGTTGGTTTTTTGTTTTTGCCTAAGTTAAATCACTTCTCCCACAATTTAAATTTTCTATGTTCCCCAAGGTAAAACCCACATTTACGTTTGTGATATCATTTTGAAAATTTTTCTCCAGATGAAAAGATTTCATAGTATCATAGAATGGCAGACTTGGAAAACGGACTTTGGAGGTATAGTCCAATTCCCTGATTTGTTATTATTTTTTTGCTATCCTAGCTTTGCTATTCACTTCCCTGTGATTTGGAGCAAGTCACTTTGGCTCTCCAGGCCGCAATTTTCCTCACCAATTAAGTCAATATAATAATATCCAAAGTAGTATTATATCTAAGGTAGGATCAACTTCAAAGGATTATTTTGAGTATCTAATGAGACAGTGAAAATCACACTGTAAATCTTAAAGTATGATACAAATGTTAACTATCCTGGTTATCTGCTGATTATAGTCCCCCAGGTCATTTCCTTTCCCTTCCTCAATGAATACACAATCTTTCCTCCCAAACTCCAGTCCTCCATACTAAAGAACTTCAATATACATACTGATACTCCTTCAAAAACTCTTTAACTTCCCAGTTCCTCAACTTATTCATTGCCTACAACCTACTTTACCCCAGCCCCATGCAGATGGTCACAACCTTGATCTTGCCTTCACTCACAAGTGCCGCCACCACCACCAGGTTCATGAATTCTGAAATTCTCTTATCTGATCCCAATTCACTGGTTTCCATCTTTCTCTGCTTTCCTTTACTAAACCCTATTCTTCATCAATACTGTAACCTCCAATCCCAACCCTTCAGTTTTGTTCCTTGCTATAAACCCTTTACTAGTCACACTCTCTTCCTTCTCCCAACTTGAACCCTTGGAGAACCTGTTCAATTCTGCACTCTTCTTTATTCCTTTATCACACCAGCCTCCTTCCTCAGTTCTGTATTATTGCTGAGGGCACTGCCATCCTGTCAACTCCATAGACTCAAAACCCTTATATCATCTTCAAGTCCTCCATATCTAATCCCTTGCCAAGACCTGTCATTTTCACCTTCATCTCTCACATATAACCCCTTCTTTTCTCTGATACTGCCAGAATCTTGGTGAAGATGAACAATTGCAAATGGCCTGAGATAAATCTCTCCCCACTCCTATCCATTCTCTCCTTCAGTTTCCAAAGTGATCTTCCCTAAGGTATAAGTCCAACCATGTCACCCCTCCTCCTCAACCACCTCAATTAATTACAGTGGCTATCACCTCCAGGATCAAATATAAAATCTTGCTAGATATTCAAAGCCCTTCATAATAACCTGGCCCTCTCCTCTTACCTTACAACTCTGCTATGTGCTCAAATAAGATACTCTTGAGTCTCTGGGCATTTTCACACTGTCTTCCATATCTGGAATTGTCCCTTTCCTCCTCATGGCATCCTTAAGAAATGCCAGCTAAAATCCCACCTTGCATAGGAAGCCTTTCCCAATCCTTCTTAAGTCTGTTGATTTATTTATCTTGTCCTCAAATAGATTGTGAGTTCAAGGATAGGGACTGTCTTTTGCCTTTATAATCTCAGCATCAATGCCTGGCAAGTAGGAAGTGCCTAATATATGCTTATTGGATGGTTTTGTTTCAAAACTAGAGCCTAGTGTGATGCCTTGCATAAAAACGATGCTCAATATGTTTTCACCCTTTAATCTTTCATTTTGTGACCTCTGCTTCTATATCCCTCCTGAAACTGCTGTTTCAAAGTTTTCCCACAACCTCCTAATGACTCAATTCATGGCCTTTTTCTGTAATCAGTTTTATTAATGCTTTTTTAACTTCTCCAAACCACCTGATGAAATGACCGCAAATACAGTGTTTCATTTTCACCTTGCCCCCTCCCCCTCATTTCTACTATCATTTACTCACTGGATGAAGATTGCTTAATGAAATCAATCTACAATTACTGGGGACTTGGGTCAATGGCAGAGAACAGACACTCCTCATTCCTTTTAAGGTTTTTGCAAGGCAAATGGGGTTAAGTGGCTTGCCCAAGGCCACACAGCTAGGCATGAAATCAATCTAATTTGTTGCCCAAGTCCCTCTTCTCAGTTACCATCTTCCTGAAACTCTCTCCTCCTCTTTCTTGTGTCATAGTTCTTTTCTAGTTCTTCTTGTATTCCTCTGGTTGATCAGGATTTCTTCTTTGTTGGCTGTTGTTTTCTTTTCCCAACTTCTCTAAGATTCTTTCATCGAATCTCTTCTTGTCTTTTAAAATTCTCTTGGTAATCTCATCTACTTAGCTAATTACTTCTGGTAGTTGATTGCCAAATCTTAATCATTAGCCCTAATTTTGATCTTAAATTCCAAGCCAACTTTTCTAATCCCTTTTGAAATATGTTACCTGGATATCTCTTCCAGAATCAACTTAATCTGTGCTAGACAAAGCTCACATTTCCCTAAAAACTCTTATTTTTAGTAACAGTACTACCATTTCCCCTTAAAACAGACCTCTCTCTTGTGCCCCCATAACAAATAATTCCTTTTGATTTGCTTTGGAAATTTTTTTTTGCATTTGTCTACTCTTTTCCACCACAACTGCTCTCTCATTTTCAAGTCTTTATTAAGTTATCAAGTCCCAAACTTCTACAACAATAATGTTAACTGTTTCCCCACTTCTGGTTTCTATCCTCTCTAATCTAACCTACAGACCACTACCAGATCCTTTCTAAAGTATAGTTTTAATCTCTTGCTAGAATTTTTGATGGCTCTCTACTGTCAACAAAATTAGTTCAAAATACTTAACATATTTGAGGACCTACAAAATGATCCCCAATCTCCCTTTTCACCCTAATCTATTTCCCTTGACAAAGCACTTCCTCCCATCTCTTTTTATGGAACTTAATATAGTCCAGAATGTAACCTTTTCATAAATATTTTATTGTCCCAAGGAGAGGGATCAGATCACATTCATGCTAAAAGAGAACCTAGCATAATGACCTTGTATATAAATATCTGTTGACTGACTAGATGAGTACCTTCTCAGGAGAAAGAACACTACTCACCTTAGGGGCAATGCGTACCCGCTTGCTATGACGGACAAGCTCTGAACTCATGAGAGAGGCAGCCAGGGGTAATGGCACCTTCACCGAAGGCTGCAACACCAGGGATTGGTTCACTGGGAACTGGATTGGTACTAGATATGAGTTGACCCTTGGTAGTAGTGGCTTCATCTTCCGTCCTGAGAGAGAAGATGAGGTCAAGAGCACTGGAGGCCAGACTTCCTCCCCTTTCTCTCTCTCTCTCTCTCTCTCTCTCTCTCTCTCTCTCTCTCTCTCTTTTGTTTTGGGTTTTTTTTTTAGCAAGGCAATGGTGTTAAGTGGCTTGCCTGAGACCACACAGCTAGGTAATTATTAAGTGTCTGAGGCTGGATTTTAACTCAGGGACTCCTGACTCCAGGGCTGATATTCTACTCACTGCACCACCTAGTCATCCCCTTCTTCCCCTTTCTCAATCCAAGATCCTATTCCCAAGGATAGAAGCTGAGAACTTAAGAGTCTTGACTTCTTTTATATTTGCTTCTAAACAAAAGCTAAACTTAGCTCTTCCCACATACTTACGTGCACTCAAGGGGAGCTCAGCTTTGATGCCCAGGTTTCTGTGGAGGTCAGGGATGGGCCGTTTCTGTTGCTGCTTGCCAAAAAAGAGAAAAGAAAGAAGTCTAGTTTAGAAAGGTGTAGGAGATGAGAAGCAAACCCCACCAGCTGCTCTGCTCTGGAACAGTGCTGTCTCTCTGCCACCTGATAGCCATAAAGAAAAAAAAAAGCTGATCCAAGGGGATTGCCATGGGTCTTGTCTCCATGGCCTGTCTGTGGGAAGGGTGAGCAGCATGGTAAGCCAGAACAGTGCCCCCAACCATACCCATGGTGTCTCCCCTGGGGAGCTAGACTGTTGGGCTAAATAAGTGGAAAAGAAGAGCAAAGAAAGAGAAATGTGGGTGAAAAATAGCTGCTGGCAAGACTTCTGTCATTTACACTGCTGCTATTCCATGCCAAGTCTGTGGCACTGTTCTCCTGTCATGCTGCACTCTGTTGAACACCTTTCTGTTGCCTGTGGGAAGGGAAAGGGAAGTAGCTGTGATCCCTAAAGAGGTATGCTTCTGAGAGAGGTGAGACAGTATTAATGAAGCAGCTCAGTCCTCCCATGTCTAAGATAGCCTTGGAGTAGTCTGTGTCTAGGGCCAGCAATCACATGGCTCTGGGATTGCCTGATTTTCCTTGAACATCTTGTCCCTATCCACTGAAGTCATGCTGAGCAGCAAAAGGAGAGCAAGGCCAAGCCCCGAGCTGGAGAGAGAGAATCTTACTGATTCCAAGTGCTCAGACGATGTTGGAGACCCTGGGTCCAGTGGCTGGAGGCAGCAAGGCATTGGGAAAGAAATAAGATTGAAGTTACCAACCAATTTGGGCAATTTTACCAGTATGGGAAGAAACATAAACCTGACAAACTGAAAAATACTTTCATAAAATACTCCTTGAAGGGTTTTAGGTATGAGAGAATGGGAGTAACAACCCCATCAGGAATATTAACACTGAAACAACTGTTCCTTTCATCAAACAACCCCTTAGAGTTAACACATTATGGATTAGATCTTAGGTCTCCAGTTTAAAATGTAAAAAACCCGAATTTTTGTCTTTTTTTTGGTTACCTCTAAAATGTTTTGCTAGATTCCTCCCCCCTTACTCCTATTTTCCCAAACTTTATTCACTATTTTTTTTAACTGTACCTAATATATGTTCTCTGTAAATGTCTGATGGATAAAAGAACAAAATGATCTTACTCCCTCATGGGTATTGTCACCCTCAATACCCTCAATTCTGAAGGGATTTCTGAACCTAAAAATAATCCCCCAATTGCATCTGTTAGCTAAGGATGCTCACCTTAAACACTTGGTCCAGTGTCAAATAGCGATTGGCATCGGGGTGAATGGTCCAAAAGGATACCTTGCCATTGGCAGATGTCTTCCGAACAAACATGTCATGTAGAGAAAGATTGTGGCGGATGGAATTCTGAAATGAAATGAAGATATTCTGGTTTCAGTTTTGGAAACACAACTTTGGATTCTCATCAGATGATGGTACCCAATTACCCAACTACCTATTTCATTTTATTCTTCATAATAAGCTTCTTCGGGAGCTCTATCCAATTCTATGGCATCCATTGCTAACTACATGTCTAATTCTAAAATTCCACTGAAATGTTTCCAGGTTCAGCTATGATCCCAAGGTACTCAAGCAGGAAAAAGATTAATGATTTACTCCCAGTTTTTAGGTTAGTGATCAAGAGAGATGAGTCTAAGTAGTAGTTAGGGAGTTTTAGAGTGAGGCAATAATTATCAAAAAAAAAAGTCTGTGTAGAAATTAGTCAAGTACTAGAAAGTTATAGGTTAAGACTTGAGAATCATAGTTCGAAAGTCAAGAGATAGTGTGGGGAAGTAGTCTGACAATAAAATCACCTAATGGCTCAGCCCCAGGCAACTCTCCAAGATTCTAAGTGGCAGAATTATTGAGTAAGCTTCCCTGCAGTAGTGAAATTATAAGTCCAAACAAAAAAGGTCATAGCACTTGAAAGTTGGAAGGGGCCATAGGAATTATCTAGTCCAATCCCTTCATTTCACAGATGAAGAAATCAAGGCTGAAATGATGTGTCAAAAACCACAGAAGTAAATAAAAGAGTTGGAACTGGAACCTTAGGACCCAAAATTTTTTTATTCATCACACCTCAGCTAGTTTTACTTTTTTCAATGAATGCATCATAGCTAGTTTCCTTCAAGGTTCAACCCAAGTGCTACCTTCTAAATGGTTTTCTTTATTCCCCCAGTTGCTAGTGCCCTCCCTCCCCAAATTATCCTATTTATTTTGTATTTACTTGTATAAGATATCCCCAAAGTTTTAGTGTAGTCTTGTCAGTTTAAAGCTAAATTTTAGGGAGGCCACATTATGCTATTAAGGTTCCAGAGCTTAAAGGTATACTAAGACTTTGGGGATACGCTATATGTGCACATGTAATTTCTCTCCTAGAATGTAAATTCATTTAGGGCAGGAACTATTTCATTTAAGTTTCTGCCTACCCAGATCCAAGCATTAACTCCTGTCACACAGTAGATCCCAAATATTTGCTGACTGACTGAACTGTAATAAGACTGTGTGCCTCACACATGTATAAAAGTCACGTGTAAAATGGGAATCAGTCCTTATACACATAAAAACCAAGCAGTAACAACGTGGTGAACAACAGCTTGTGCAGTGAGTTGACCAGAAAAGAGAGATTTGTGTGGCAAGAACTAGAGACAAGAGATTGAGAGAACAAGCAGAGCATCATGTATAAGAGGGAGGCCTCCAGTTTACCAATGCAAGTAGCACCCAGAAGGACTCATTCAAGAGATCTCAGGTCAATGAGAGTGGAGGCTGATGAATAGTCAGGTCCTTTTCTCCTCAGCTTGCCACCATCTAGTGCCTTGAGGAGAGGATAGATGTAGGTGTCTATTCTTACACTGCCTTGTACCCTCCTAGAGGTGCCAGGACAGAGCTCCCTGCATGGGAGATGCTCCAGAGCAGGGCCCGAGTATTCTCCATCAAACCAGAGGTCAGCAATCGCCCCACGTCTTATTCCCTGCCATTGCCCTCTTTCCTGAGGGGTTGGAGCCTGGGTACTGCCCATCCTACAAGGGAATTCCTCAGCCACTGCAGACTTCCTTACTCCAACTCAAATAGCTGGATTACATGAAACATCTTAATCTATATTGATTCTGAAAGTGTTACTAGGAGCTTTGGAAACTTGGAAGATGTTCAAGAGACCATCAACAGGTATGAAATTCAGTCATCTAAAATACGCAAGTTCTACAGTAAATCATAACATCTAGACAACATTAAGAGTACTTTCTACTGAGCAGGGGCAAAATGGGATTCTGAACTACCCTCTAAGCTGAACTGAACAATAAAGTATGGTATTTTATGTAGGATAACAGATAATTTTTCAGCTATTTTGCCTAGGTAATTGGAAGTATGTTTATATGCCCAAATTTTAGATGCATCTATTTTTAGGTCTAGTCTCTTCCGCTTTCAATTGTTCTTCCATGATAACAGACAGTGGGGATTTGGTCACCTGGACCCTGGTTGTTATAGAGACATTATAGAGACCTTCCAGCCCGGTTTGGCGATGTGTTTAAAATAGGGAAAGTGATCCTCAATCCAGGTATAGATGTCTTTCAAGGTCATGCATTTCTGCTCAGTGCTATTTATGGCAAACTGGATCATGGCCATGTAGGAATAAGGTGGTCTTTCCGATACAGAATCCTGCCAGGAAGTTGATGCAACCGGGGGTTCTTCCACCTGAGAACAGCAAGAGAGTCAAAAGAAGAGAAGGACAACAAAGAAAAAAGAGGAAAGGAACCAGTCATCAAATTGCCCATCTCTTGCAAAAACCCTTTTGCCCAGGGATGATTCTTGAGGAAACATATTCACAGCCATCTTATGGGATTATGAGAAATTTAGTTCCTACTTAAATCAGTCTGGATTATTCTTAGGATCAGAGGTTAAGTAACTTGTCTAAGGTCACCCAAACAGTAAATTGCAAGGCTGAGATTACAGAATCAGTTCCTCTGACTTCAAAGACAATAATGGGAAGGATTTAATTCATATATGATTCATTTTTCTACCACTATTTTTTCTAGTGTGTATCTGTGTGTATATCTTTTGGCAACAGTTTTTACACATTTTTATTCTAAATAATGTTTTACTCTAAATATGATGAAATACAGTAAAACATTCTATTCCTAAATAATAAAACCATTACATAAGCATATATGTATGTATAACCTATATGTAAAAATCTAATGTTTGGTTGGTTGTTTAAAAGATGGTAAAGTTGAATATAATATATGTCAACCAAAAGGGATTTTTTTGACAACAAAGTAATAAAGCATTTTTTGATGAGGCAGCAAAGCCCCAAATGCTGTCCCACAGAGAAAATATTCATTCCCTTCCCACTCTGCCAGTATGCTAATGAATTTATATACTTGGGTTCCAGAATGTTCCAGAAATGACAGAAGTCCTACTGATAACATTATAGTTGTATGAAGTTATTTATAGAATGTAAGCTCTGATAATTCCTTCCAACACAGTCAGGTTTTAAGAAAAGTCTCAGTGATGACTGCAGGTCTTTTGTCTGAAAATCAACCTACAGATTTTCAAAAAGCTCATCAGTAAATTGCCTACAGAGTGATTGACTTTTTGGACACCTCAATTCACAAAGTTCAATTACTAAGAGACAAAATCATATATTTTTGAAATACTAGAGAGATTAAGTTTGAGATGTTTTATTATTAAATTAGGATTCATATTGGAGTGGAAAATGCTATGTAGTATAGAAGAATGAATTCTCCATCACAGAAATGATACTGCAGTCCAGTAAGCCAGGTGGATAAAGTAGCTAATAAATTTTTAATTCAAACCACAAACTGAGTAAATATAAAAAATACAAATCAAGCAGAAAGATAAAATTTAATAACAAATGGTCCACTCCAATAGGTCAGACATATGTTGAAAGATTTTACTAAAAGTTGAGAAGCTGATAAATTCTTCACTGTTGTGGGGACAATTTTTATTTTCACTGGGGGAAAACCATGGTACAGAGAAAAGAATGCCAGATTAGGAGTCAGAAGACCCAGAGTCAAATCCTAGATCTATCACGATTTACCTGAAGGATCTTAGAGAAGTCACTTAATCTCCTTATGTCTCAGTTTCCTCACCTGTAAAATGAGATAGTTGAAACTAGATGATCTAAAAGGTCCCCTCCAGTTCTAAATCTGAAACCCTATGACCTCCCAAAGGCTGAAGAAATAACAAAAGGAAAGTACATCATAATTCCATTATTTTAGACCTGATTTTAAACAATAAGAAACTCCATGATTAAAGAATTGTGGTACATGAATGTAATAGCACAAAAAAATGACAAAATGGACAATTATATACTGTGAAAAAACCCTCTGAACCAATACAGTGTAAAATGTGCACTTAGAACAACTTATACAATGACATTATAGAGATAACTTTGGAAAACTTTAAAACTAGGATTAATATGATAATAAACCACGAGTGGAGAGTGCTGAAGATGAATTATGCCACCTACCTCCTGCTAGAGAAATGATGGATTTAAAATGCAGAAACTTTTTTGGACTTGACCAATGTGGAAATTTCTTTTGCTAAATTATGCATATTTTTTTGACCAGTGGTTTATTTTGTTGGGGTCTTAAAAAGAGTGAAGACATAATAAAAGACATTAAAAAAGAATTATGTAATTTTAGATGTTATTATAAGAGAACCCTTGAACATATCTAATATATGAGAACCATGAATTTAGAGAAAAGGGAAGAAAGATTTCAGAACTCAAAAGAAATGGAAAAACAAAATTCTGATGATAAAAATATATTCGATTCTGATGAATATATTGCAATCTAAAGAAATTAATATGGAGAGATAACTCAGTAATGAGATCAGATTTTGTTTTTTTTTTTTGAGGTTTTTTGCAAGGCAAATGGGGTTAAGTAGCTTACCCAAGGCCACACAGCTAGGTAATTATTAAGTGTCCGAGGCCAGATTTGAACTCAGGTACTCCTGACTCCAGGGCTGGTGCTCTATCTACTGTGCCACCTAGCTGCCCCAATGAGATCAGATTTTAAAAGAATATAGATGAGATGGCCCCAGAAGTAGGCAAAAGAATTAAAACAAAAGGAAGTCATATTTTGTTAAGTATTTTAGATTACAATTCAACCTGAATTGAGTCCTACAATAATATCACGGACAACAAAAATGTTAGGTTGAAAGCAAAAAGATAAACATATAAGGAACAAGACCAGGGTTTAGGGAAATAAGATTTAACAGGTGACACGAGGAAGAAAAATCAATGGCAATGGGAAAAAAAACTTATCAGGAAAATGAAAACCAAGATACTTAAGATGGCAAACCCTAAGGACTAAATCATCTTTTGATTATATTAACTTAAAAGGCTTTTGCTTGGGCAAGCCACTTAACCCCATTGCCTTGCAAAAATCTAAAAAAAAAGCTTTCACACAGATAAAACCACTGTAACCAAGATTCATTCCCCAGTTTACAAATGGTCAAAGGATATGCAAAGGCAATTTACAGATGAGGAGATTAAAGCAATCCACTGTCAAATGAAAAATTGCTCTGAATCATTACTTATTAGAGAAATGCAAATTAAAGCTTCTCTGAGGTACCACCTCACACCTCTCAGATTGGCCAATATGACCAGAAAGGATGATGATGATCATTGTTGGAAGGGTTGCGGGAAATCTGGGACACTATTACATTGTTGGTGGAACTGTGAACTCATCCAACCTTTCTGGAGAGCAATTTGGATCTACACCCAAAGGGCAACAAAAATGTGTATACCCTTTGATCCAGCAATACCATTACTGGGTCTATACCCTCAAGAAATGATGAAAAAGGGTAGAAACATAACTTGTACAAAAATATTCATAGCAGCCCTGTTTGTGGTGGAAAAGAATTGGAAATTGAAGTGAATGTCCTTCAGCTGCGGAATGGCTTAGCAAACTGTGGTATATGTATATCATGGAACACTATTGTCCTATTAGAAACCAGGAGGGATGGGAATTCAGGGAAGCCTGGAGGGATTTGCATGAACTGATGCTGAGTGAGATGAGCAGAATCAGAAAAACACTGTACACCTTAACAGCAACATGGGGGTAATGATCAACCTTGATGGAATTGCTCATTCCATCAGTGCAACAATCAGGGACAATTTTGGGCTCTCTGCAATGGAGAATATACCATCTGTATATGGATAAAGAACTGTGGAGTTTGAACAAAGTTCAAGGACGATTCCCTTTAATTTAGGGAAAAAACCCTGATATCTTATTGTCTGATCTTGTTATCTCTTATACTTTATGTTTCTTCCTTAAGGATATGATTTCTCTCTCATCACATTCAATTTGGATCAATGTACAACATGGAAACAATGTAAAGACTGACAGATTGCTTTCTGTGGGGGGGAAGGAAGTAAGATGGGGGGAAATTGCAAAACTCAAAATAAATAACATCTTTAATTAAAAAAAAAGACTAAATCATCATTGAGGGTGGCTACGTGGTGCAGTGGACAGAATGCTGGCCCTGGAATCAGGGGGACCTGGGTTCAAATCCAACCTCAGATCTTTAATCTCTACTTATCTATGGGACCTTGGGAAAGCAAGTCACTTAACTCCATCGTCTTGCAAAAACCAAACAAATAAAAATAAAAATAATGAAATTCCAATATATTGAAGAATTTAGGAATGAATGTAGAATCATTGATGATGAACAGTTAAAAAAGGTACTTTGGGTTTAAGAACAGCACAAAAGTGGTTTCTTACAACAAAATGGCCTATGAGAATTCAAAAGAGGAAAGCTGTGGTTACTATGAATTTATATGGATTAAGAATATTTTTATTTTGGGCAAAGCTTTCAAACTTCTAAATCATGAAGATGCTGCTGATACATTGTACATAGCATATATCAAGGCTTTCAAGAGAATTTTATGGGCTATTTGGAATATGGCCTATAAAATAGTGCAGTCAGCTGTATTCACAATTGTATGAAGTCAGATGTAGGGTTTTATTTACTGGAATAATATCAACCTGAACAGTGTATCTACTGGAATTCCACAAGTATTTATCCTATTAAATATTCTGATTAAAAATAAAGATGTTATCTGTATAGTAATTTGCAGACCAAATGTTGCTAAGAGAAGATGGTAAATGTGTCAGACAATTGAATCAGGAACTAAAAAGATCCTGACATTCTGGATTAGTGGACTAACTCTCTTCAGGATGAAATTTAATAGGAATAAATGTTAAAGTATTGCACCAGGGTTCCAAAAGTGAGGTGCACAATTACTGAATGAGAAAGATATGATAAGAGCTAATATTCTTAGTCACTGTGCTAAACATGGTGCAACTATATTATCTCATTTGAGTCACAACAACCCAGCAATGTAGGTGCTAGTATTATCCTTATATTATAAATGAGGAAACTGAGGCAGAGGTTAAGTAATTTATTCACATAGCTAGTGTCTGAGATTGGATTTGAACGCAGGCCTTCCCAAACACTTCACCACCTGACTGCCTCACCTAAGGCACATTGTGAAAAAAAAAGAACCAGTTGAATAAAAGGCAGGCAACAAAAGCTTATGTGATCTGAAGCTGCATTTTAAAGTGTAAGTATCTGAAAGATAGGGAATTATATCTATGGTACTTGGCTCTGGTCAGACCAGAGTTTGAGACATGAGGCAACTAGAGCAGTAAAGATAAAAGAAACCATGCAATATAAAGACTGAGAGCCAGAACACTAGCATTCAGCAAGGAGAACTTACCTTACATGTTAAGAGTGCCCATATGCTCAGCTGTCTGAGTCTGTGTTCCAGCATTTTCAAGATATCTACTACCAAGACATTTTGAATATATGATGGGCTGTCATGCCAAAGAAAGATTCCATTTACTATTTGTTGCTCCAAAGTACAGAATTAGAACCAACAAGTAGAAAATGGAATATTCTTTATCAGCACCGACTCCTCTTAGAATTCTTAGCTCTTTCCAAGTTCAACTCAGGTATTACCTCCAATAGGAAATCTTTCCAGATCCACTGAATTGTTAAGAGCTACATCCTGACTCAGATCATAGTGAATTTAATTTTTCTGGTTAAATATTATATCCTTCCAGGTAGGAGCTCCTGAAAGGCAAGAACTAATTTTTAATTTTGTCTTTGCACTTATTCCAGTGTTCTTTCGTTATACTACATTCTAAGGACTTATGAAACCTTCCTTTCCTCTTAATCTTAACCTCTACCTTTAAAAAACAGATCTTTCCAGTGCCACATTGGACAGGCTATTTGATGTTTTATCTCACAGGACAATGGGGGGGATTTAGGCCTATTTACTGATGTCTGACTTCCCCCCCCCCATCCTTTAAGGATGGTAGTTATTAGGTTTCACAATCACCTAAACCATAAAAATTAGAATTGATTGTTATATTGAAGGAATGTAGAAATATTCAACATTAGAAGAACAAAAGGTCAAGAATATCAGAGGAATTAATTAAAAATGTAAATGAAGGAGGTTTAACAGTACCCCCTTTTCAATTTTATTATAAGGTAGTAATGATCAAATTTGCTACTGGCTGGGGCAGCTAGGTGGTGCAGTGGATAGAACACTGGCCCTGGAGTCAGGAGTACCTGAGTTCAAATACAGTTTCAGATACTTAATAATTACCTAGCTGTGTGGCCTTGGGCAAGCCACTTAACCCCATTGCCTTGCAAAAACCTAAAAACAAACAAATCCTCAAAAAAAAATTTCTACTGGCTAAGATAAAAAGTAGAACAGTGAAACAGAGTAGACTTATAATTCACAGCAGGAAACAATTACAGTAATCTAGGGTTTGACAAGTATAAAGACTTTTTGGAGATAAGAATTCATTATTTGGTAATAATTGTTGAGAAACCTAGAAAGCAGTTTGGCAAAAATTGGACATAGACCAATACTTTACACCATTTACCAAGATAAGGTCAAAATGACCTTTGTATCAACCTAGATCCAAAGGGAGATTTAAAAGAAAATTCAAAGAATATGGATCATATTGAAGCAGTCTGGGATACATGAGATGAGCTAGAGGTCAAATACTGAAAAAGTTTCACTATGACTCACTCCTTAGGGTGATAAGAGACAGATAAGTTTTATTTCACAGGTACATGGTTATTGTATGTGGGCTCTACCCCAACAATTAAATGACAAATGGTCAAAGAATAGGAACAGGCAGTTTTCCAATGAAGAAATCAAAACAATTATATTCATATGAAAAAATGCTCTAAATTATTATTGATAAAAGAACTATTACTATTTTAAAAATTTTATTTAAGGCAATGGGGTTAAGTGACTTGCCCAAGATCACACAACCAGGCAAGCATTCAGTTTCTGAGGCTGGATTTGAACTCAGGTCCTCCTGACTCCAAGGCTGGTGTGACACCTAGCTGCCCTGAGAAATATTGTTGGTTAGAGAAATTAAGATATCATTTTACACCTATCAGATTGGCTAAAATGATAGAAGGGGAATGTAACAAATGTTGGAAGTGATGTGGAAAAATTGGGACACTGATTCATTGTTGGTAGATCTGTAAGCTGATCCAACCATTTTGGAGTGTGATTTATTAAACTGCATATACCTTTTACCCAACAGTAACACTAGGTCTATTTCCCAAGATGATTAGGGGAAAAAAGGAAAAAGAACCTCTATGTTCTAAAATATTTATAACAGCTTTGGGATGGCAAAAAACTGAAAATTCTGGCGATGATCATCAATTGAGGAATGACTAAACATATTACAGTTTTTGTTCGAGATGCACTACTATATTACTCTGCTATAAGAAGGGTTAAGTTCAGGGCAGCTAGGTGGCACAGTGGATAAAGCACTGGCCCTGGAGTCAGGAGTACCTGGGTTCAAATCTAGTCTCAAACACTTAATAATTACCTAGCTGCGTGGCCTTGGGCAAGTCACTTAACCCCATTTGCCTTGCAAAAAAAAATCTAAAAAAAAAGGGGGGGATAAGTTCAATGATTTTAGAAAGCCTGGAGGCCTGTACAAAATAATGAAGAGTGAAATGAGCAGAACAAGAGAATATTGTACATGATAACATCAATTGTTTTAAGAACTTTGAGTGACCAAGTCATTATATTAGAAATAACCAAATTTAACTGCAGAGATCCTATGAAGGAAAATGCTGTTTGCATCCAGATAATGAAATCACACACACACACACACACACACACACACACACACACACACACACACACACAACACACAAAGACATTTGTATCTAATGGCAGCCATCTCTAGGGTAAAGGTAAGGGAAAAGGGGGAGGTGAAAAAAAGATACATGGTAACTTTGTTGCATATTTGAAAGGTGCACAATAGACCTGAAGTTTCAAGTGCAATCCTATTTTTCTATTCTACTTTGTTACAAAAATGCTTATTTTATTTCTTAAGTTCAGAATAAAAAAATTAAGTTAAAATATTCAATACAATGAAAGTTCAGTCATCATTTCAATTCTCACAACAAATCAGTGCATATTCTCCACAAAAAAAAGACAGCAGAGCTTCAATATCTCAGCTCTTCTACTGCTAACTCCCTCTCCCATTTTACCTCTCCATGTCTCCATCTCTCTTTCACTGTCCTGTGTACTGATTTAGTAAGAGAAACTGTTACCACCTACTCTCCCTCCAATCACATGAATTTCAAGTTTTGTTGTGACAAAATGTGTTATACCGGCTTTTCTTTAAAAACAAACAAACAAACAAACCACCAGAAAGACTTGTTTTGTTGAAATAACAAGTGGCAGATTTCAGCTTTGGTAGAAGAGAAAATTTCCTAACAATTGCAGGTATTTAAAAATAGAATCAATATATCAACAAGTACCTAGTATGTGCTGGGAACTCTACAAAAGTGAGAAGGTCCCTGCCATCTGTTCACTAACAAGTAAAAATAAAGATCATATTCATAATAAACATATAGGGATTTGGCAAGGAGGTTATTAAAAACTGGAGGAATAAGGAAAGTTCTCTTAAAAGAAATGGTGTTTAAGCTGAGCCTTGATGGGACCAAAAGACAGAGGTGAGGAGAAAGTATTCCAACACTGCAAAGCTTGTTTGGAGTCGTGAGACTTCGAGATGTTGACAGAGAATAACATGCAGATCAGTTTAGTTGTACTATAGTGGGTGTAAGTGGGGCATACACAATTTATCATCAGCCTATAAGGGGAGGCTGAAGAGTTTTAATTGGCACAGAGAAGTATGTTTTTCTTAAAAGCAGTAGTGTGTCACTGAAGTTTCTTCAACTGGAGGGATCTGATTAGACCTTTAGAAATATTGCTTTGGCAGATATGTTGGAAAGGGGAGAGGTAATGAGGGCCTGGACTGAAATGGTCCTGGCATCAGTGTAGAGAAGGGGACATGTGAGAGATAATGAAACAGTAATTGCTAAGATTGGACAACTGACTGGACATAGTAGGGTAAATGAGAGGAAAGAGGCATAGGTGAATGAAACTTTGAACCTTGACTGCTAACAGAATGGGGGATGCCTTTGAATGCCCTGTCTTATGAAGTTGTGAATTTCCCTTTCTAAGGAAAAGTTCAGATATTGAATAATTCAATGACTGAAGATATTTTAGACAGGACTCATGCACTGGACAGATGGATCACTGGAACAGAAATCTTCTTAAGTTCCTTCCAATTCAATGATTCATACCACAGCAATATTTATGAACAGTCATCCCATTTCATGCACGAAAGGGAAAAAGTCTCAGAGGAAAGGGAACTGCCTATAGTTATACATCCTTACAGTGGAAACTGAACTGGAACCAGGACATTCTGCTACAATTGACTATTAAGTCATTTTCCTTTCTTGAGAAAATGATTCCGGCCACATTATTCTAAGAAAACTCACCTTGACTTGACTTTGCTCCAGATGACGATTCTCTTTCTCCTCTATCTCTTGCTTGATGCTGCAGGAACCCAATCCATCAGAACTCATCTTTCCTAACCAGTGAATATTGGTCAGACTATCATCCAGAAGGCATCCTGCTGCCTCACTTCCAGCTGTTGAAGAAATGAATTAAGGATACTCCTTAACTCCTTGCCAGTTGTTCCAACAGATAGGTTTCCCCAATGTCCAAATAAATAGTTAAGTAACATTCCCACAGTATACAATATTTTGGAAACAGGGAATCTTTATCTAAGATGGTCTTCAATTGCTTTGCTTCATTCTAGATTTTCAGAAGTACAATTCAACTTGGATTTTAACTCAAGCCACCCCGATCTTCAAAGGTTCTGAAACCTAGATAATTTAATTTTATCAAAAAAAGTCATTCACTCAAGATAAGCCATTTCACCATAAACTAAAGATTAATCTTATCCTCTTAGAAGGTCCAACTGAAGAAATAATTATCAAATTAAGAAGGGATATGGAAATGGTGAATTTTAATCTCGATCTCAGAACAAATTGCTAAGCTGCTAAGAACTAAGGTTTCAAGACCAAGAATAGATTAATTTCTATTAGTTTGGGGCTAGATGTAATGCATCCGAGGCATTAAACATATAGTAAATGAAATGTAAAAAAAAAATTGTCACCATGGTTTTAATTCATCTAATAAAGTTTTCTATAATGTACACCAAGCCTCCCCACCAATTTGCTTTAAAGATCACATACCACAGCCCTCCAGCTCCCATCCCCGGCTGGAATGGGCTCCTAGGGATCTGGGTAGGGTCACATCTCTAGTCGTAGGTTTTGGTCCCATGCTTTCAGTAACCACTTCAGCTCTCTTGGCTACTTCATCTCCTTGATTTGGAGGTTGAGATCCTGGAGGATTGGTAGGGGCCCGTCCACTGCTGATAAGGATGAATTTGTTGGGCCCACTGCTACCACTCTCTTTCCCTTTGGCGGTTAGAGCTGCAATGATGCTTTGTATATCTGTGTTGGTGGGAACTGCTACCACTTGGGTGTTTGGCATGGTGGGATGGTTGATGATCTTAATACCTGTTGGAAACTTCTGAAGATCAGGTTCTGCCACCTCCTTGGATGGCTGCATTTGGCCAGTCTCCTTCTGAGCAGGAGTCCCTTTGGGTTCCTCCTTTGCTCCTTCACCTGTGGCATCACGGATAGGAAGGGGGAGTTTCCGTCTCTTGAGAATCAGGGGCCGATGGGGGCTAGTTTTCATCATGAATCTGTGCAATCACTCTCCATTGAAAAGAAGAACAGAACCTGTTAAAGAACACAGGATAGATAGTTTGACATGAATTGTGAATTTTGTAGAGAAAGGTGTTCCTCTTCACAGGATCAAATCTTGATAATCAGAATGAATCCAAAGAGATTGAATCCAATGACAAAAAAATTAGTCCTAAACAGAAGTCAATTTTAGTAAAATATTAATCAACCATTAGTATAAGGTACTTCACTAGATACTGAGAATACAAAGATCAAACTAGAAAACCCACCAAGATCTGAGTTTGAGTCCCACTTCTGACAAATACTGGATAAGTCCCCTAGTTTCTCAGTGCTCTAGGCAATAAAGCTATAAATTATAAAGGTTTCCTCATTTGGAAATTCTCTGAACTACTGAAATTATAGATCCCTATGATAACCAAAGCAAAAATCAGTTTATCATCTTGTTTAATTAAATGGAGTAGTTAGAAAGGAAATAATTGGTTTCTGAAAGATATTTGCTCCCAAGTGTAGCTGGCATCAATATTAATATTTATTTGATTGGCAAATTAAAGACCTCAAGTTTATACTCTGTATCTAAGCAGAGTTTTACTTTGCCATAGAATTTAATGCCTTATTTTACAATTACTATTAAATGTAATTTTCATTTTTGTGGTAATTAGCAGAGAAAAATCTCAATCTTTCTCTACAAACTGAAGGGCATGTCCATTATTTTCTTTTCTTTTTAGGTTTTTTTTTTTGCAAGGCAAATGGGATTAAGTGGCTTGCCCAAGGCCACACAGCTAGGTAATTATTAAGTGTCTGAGACATTATTTTCTGATAGGAAAAAAAAAAAGATAAAATCCTGGTCTGCAAGAAACATTCAGTCTAATGGTAAGGAAACAGATCACTGAAGGAAATGAAATGAAAAATGGAACCTAATCTCTATCTATGACCAAGTCACATTTACTGGCAAAATCAATGAACTTTAAATCTTCCTGATTCCAAAATCAGCACTGTCTCCCCCCTGCCTTGCTACTTCTGGTGAGAACATTTTCTTGATATAATTCCAGGGATAGAAAATATTAAAGAGGTTATAATAAATTTTCAGCCTCAAGACAGTATCAAGAGGAGAGAAAATAGAGATTTTAATTTATTGTAGCCTGGCACAACAGAAACATGATGGATTTGGAGTCAGACAACTTGGATTTGAATTGTTTCTGCTATTCCTTAATTATATCATCTTGGGAAAATTGTAATTTCAGAGGAAGTCATTTAGTTGAAAGGGATCCCAGAGGTCATCTAAACCAATCCCTACCTTATCTAATAACATACTGGAAAGAGGTCATCCAGACTTTATTTGCCCAACTAATCATACTCAGTTCTTCACTGTTTCTTGTGTTGCATCATTTCATTATTTCAGTATTCTTCACCATTCTGGCTCACTAAACATCTCTTTGGAATGGATACTCTGCAGCTTATCAATGCCTTTACCTAAAATACAGCACTTAAAACTAAATCCAGAGCTTCAGTTATATTTTGATTAGAATATCTAAGCCTCCAGTTCTTCATCTGTAAAATGAGAAAGCTAATCCTTAAGGTTCCTTCAGCTCTCAATCTATAAATGTAAACTAATGCTAGTAATATACATTCGAATTATGCTTCAATTTTTGTTTAAAGTAACAGTCTATTTCCTCATTTAATTTGTAGAACTCTCTCTGCAGGGTAACTATTAACTTCATTTTATTTAAATGAGGAAAATAAGGTATAGAGAAATGACTTGCTCCATTTCTAAAAGTTAGTAGCAGGGTCAGAACTGATGTTTGTCCTTCCTTTTTGAAGAAGACCAGGACAACAGAGAGGTGATGATGCCACAAGTTCATGAATTGGATTTGAGTGAGGGGGCTAAGTGACCCGTCTCACTTTCTCCTCCAGAGCCACCTGGGCCCAGTGACCAGATGAGAGACAATCAGGGTTAAGTGACTTGCGCGAGTCACGTGGCTAGTAAATATAAGTGTCCCAAGCTGAATTCCAACTCCAGTCCTGCCTCCAAGGTCAGTACTCTATCCACTGCACCATCAGGTTTCTGATGCTTTCTCCAAGCTAGGGTTAAGTGGGGAAGATTAGGGGAAGAAAACAAATTTTTGGCTTGGGACCTTCAAATACATATCTGAGAAGACTCATAGCTCAAATGTGTGTCATTTTATTAGGAGCTATCATGCTGACAATAAAGGGATTCTTTTCCCTAAGTCCCTACTAGACAATTTGGGGGAATCCCAACTCTGGACGTCCTAGGCCTCTGATAAGCTGAGCCTGGCCTCCTTTGAGTTAGTTCCTGGACCTAAGGCCTTACCTTTTCTGGTTTCTCCGGCTTCCCTTTTCTCCATGTCTCCTGGCTCCCCCTACCCAGAACTAGCAGGTCCTGCTTTTCCCCTTTCCCCCCCTCACTCAAATCCAGTTCATGAACTTGTGGCGGCATCATTACCTCTGTGTTGTCCCGGTCTTCTTCAAACAGGAAGGACAAACCTCAGTGCCGACTTCTAGAAATGGAGCGAGTCCTTCCCCAGAAGCGGGTGGCAGCTCCTGACACTGCTCGCCCGGCCCCGCTGCCCCTCCGTGGCCCGGCTCACAAGGCTCGGGGGTGGAGGGGAGCTGGCACAACTGGCTTCCCGGCCCGGCGGAGTGTGGCGCTTCGTAGCGCCGGGGCTGAGCGGCCTAAAACGCCGGGGCTCCGGCCGGATGCCGCCCCGAGGAGGACCCGGGGGTCGGGGCCTGCCGCCGAGGGAGGCCCGGCCCGAGTCCCCGGGGGCCCGCTGTGGAGGGCGGCGGCGGAGTCCGGTGCCCTCCCGGCCCGGGGCCCCCCACCCCTCCGGGCGCAGAGGTCGCTCTCCAGCCCGGCCGCCCCCGAGGCCCTCTCACCTCAGCAAGGCGGCTGCAGCCTCCACCGCCGCCCCAGGCCGGGCCTCCGGGGGCCGGGCCGAGCCAGGGTCCAGGAGCAGGCCCCGGGCCGCTGGGGGCCGGGTCGGCCGCGTCCCCGACCGCGGGGGGGGGGGGGGGGGGGGAGGGGTGAGGGGGCTTTCGGTTTGTTCCGCGGTTTGAAATTGGCGCCGGCGGAGCGTTGCCGGCCACGTGACGCGGGCGCCACCAATCGGGGGCCGAGCGTCGTTTAAGCGTTCGGGGCCGGAACTCGGTCCGGCTAGTCAGCGACCGGGACCCGGGGCGGAGGGGCCGAAGTCTCCCGGGTGGGGGAGGCGGGCCGACGGGAGAGGGGACTTCCAGGCGCGGCTGAGGCAGGAGGCGGCGCCGGCGCCGGGGCCGGGGCCTGGTCCGGGCTTCCGTTCCGGGGCTTTCTGCCCCCCCCCCCGCTCCGTGTAAGTTACCGTCCCCAGCCCCGCCCTCTGCCCCGGCGCCTCCAGCCGCTCCCGCCCCTGCAGCCGGCGGCCCCCGGCGCTGAGCAGCCGAGCAGCCGGGCCGCCGGGCCGCCCGCCGGCGCGCGGCCTCTCCTCGTCCTCCAGGGATGCGTGAGCCTCGCCGCCTGCCTCCTCGCCCTGGGCGCCATGAGGCCGTCCGCAGCCCTTCCCTCCTGCGCTGCTGATGCCTCCCAGGAAGAAACGCCCACCCCAGTCCCGGAAATCGCAGCTGGCCTTCCGAGAGCGGCCCTGGGAGGGCCCCAAGCACCCCTGCGGGTCGCCCCCGCCGCCCGCGGCGCCCCCGAGGCTCGTGCCCTCCAAACCCGTAGACCGCCGGACCGTCGCTTCCTGGGTAGGGCCGGCCAGCTCGTACGCCGGGTGCTTCTGAGACCAGACGGCTGCAGCGTGCCGCCTGCCCCTCCAAACTGCTGCCAGCCCACACCCTATACCGGCTCTTGAAATTGCCACCAAAACATTTTTCCCGAATTATAAAAATGCGCTTATTCAAATTCCTCACTGAGGAGAGAGCTAGATGATGGGGAGTTGATCCAGAAATAAGCCAGTCCGAAGCGGGAAACCGTTGGCATCAAACTGGCTTTACTTTGCCCTGCTACTCCTTTATTTATTTTGAGTATTATAATTTTTCCTCCCATTCTTGCTTCCCTCCCCCTGCTACTCTTTATAAAGAGCAATGACTACAATGAGGAATTTTGAGACACTGGCTTCATGCTGTAGCTGGAAGATCTCTTGACCCCCGGAGCCTACTTTGCTTCCCCCTTGCAAAAAAAAAAAAACAACCAAAAAACAACTAAACAGTCTGAAGATTCAATAGTAAGTGCTTTTGCTTTAGTGTCCCCAGTTACAGTTGGCCTCCAGACTTTACCTTCCTAATTAGCCATCCAATCTCCAATCACTGCAAGAACACTTTAAACCCACCTTCTTCCGTTTCTCCCAGCCACTGGTTTAGTCAATCATTAGGCCTTTATCAAGAACTTTATGACAGTTAATGAAACAATTCCAACTTGGGAAATGGTTTATATATCAAAAGATAAGAAAACATATATATATATATATATATATATATATATATATATATATATGTATGTGTGCATATCTGTCCGAACATATGTATTCACACATATATGTTTATATTGACTACAGAGTATTTAAACACAAATTAGCAAAATGTTGTAAGCATTAACATTTGGGGGGAATCTATGTACAAGGTGGTGCTTTGAGTTGTATTTGAAAAGTGATTATAAGAGGCAAATAAGAGAAATTACATTCAAGGCATGGAGGCAACTGGTAAAAAGCATGGAAATAGGATGTGAGGAAAGGAGAAAAGATCATTTTTGGCTGGACTGTGGGAATATTCACTGAGTCTGGAAAGATTGTTTGGGGCCAGGTTGTGAATGGTTTTAAAGCTCAAGTTAATATTTTACTTTAGAGGCAATAATGAGTTGCTTGAGTTGACTGAGTAGGAAAGTGACATGGATTAGGAAAAAAGTCCCAAGTAGCGCTCTTAAAAATGCAGTATCTGATGATAAAAGTAGCCATATGGTATAAAGAAGGGTAATGGATTTTTCATTTGTCCCAGATAATAAATGTTTTTCTCTAGGTACATTGTTTACCGTTATAGTTTGCTATAAAGTAACACCCTACACTTGACAGTCTAAACTGGAGTCTAAAGACTCTGGCTCAGATTTTTGGATTATGTGGTGAGAAGTAGAAGGTATGAGCTAAGGACCAGTTTTGGACTTCAACTTCTGCTTAAATGGTGCTTTAAGAACTGATTTGTTTAGAGGTTGTTGGGAAAGCAAAAATCCTTACTCTTAGGAATAGGGTATCTTAAATAATAATAGGGTATCTTAATAATAATAAATAGGGTATCTTAATAATCTTTAATAATAATAGGGTATCTTAAAAAACCTCATAAATATATAGTACCTTAAAGATTATAAAGGGTTTTTCTCATAAAAAGTCCTATAGCTTTATAGCAAGTTTCAAACCCAAAACTCCTGACTCCAGGTCTGGTTCTCATACCTGAGCTAAATATGCTACTGATTTTAATGTGGCTAGGCTCTTCGGAAACTCTAAATATTATGTCTGTGGCTTCTTGAATGGAGACAAAATAGTTTCCAGAGGTGTTTGTGGGTCTGGGCTGATTGTTTCTGTTTGTTTTTTAGGTGTCTCCTCAGTTTGAGAATACAGGGAGCTGGTTGCCAGTTAACCAGAAACAACATCACGTGCCTTACAGTCTTCAGAATCTGGCAAGAGGCTTAAGTCGAAAAGCAACCAAGAATAGATTTCCACCTCTGTCTTTTGAGAGTTCAGTGTCTTCTTCCAGTGAAGCTACTTTGGACGATCTCCCAGTTATAGAGCATTCTTCGAAGTGTTCAAAGGACACTGCCAGAAGGTCCTTGATCCCTATATTCGGGCCTGAAAGCTGTGGGGAATTGCCCTTTCAAGATCTTCAAAATTCAGGTTACATGTTTATTCCACCTGATATCCAGACCCCAGAAAAGTCCCCCATGAGGGACAGTGGGCATACTCTCACAGACCCTAGACAGCAAATGAAAAGGAGCTGCCCCCTCCTAATGGATCCTCCTGAGAGCCCGAACTCTGGACCTATTTTGGTTGCAGACACACCAGAGGAGAAATATGGGCTGAAGGTAACTTGGAGACGACGAAATCAACTTCTTACTTACCTCAGGAAAAAGGGAAAATTGAGCACGAGCCAGTTTCTTGTAAAGACATGAGTGGAACCTGGAACACTGGTCTCTTTTTACCAATAACTTGGATCCAGGATAGGAATTTACATGGTCCCATGGATGGTTATAATGCTGTTAGATCCAATTTCTGACCCTTGAAGAGATCATACCAACAGACTCAAGTATTTAGTATTGTTGATTTTTGTAGGGAACCATAATCCCCAGAATCATCATGTGAATGAAAGTTGAAGTTTCTTAATGTTTTTTGATATTGCTAGTTAGTGGCAAGCATGCACAGACCATTCTTTTTGTATTTTTCTTTCTGCTATTTTAAAGTAAGTCATAGCAGTTAGAAGAAAAATGGTCATATGATATTTTCAACAAATTGTAAATGTGCACTTAAGGATGGGAAGATAACTTTTAGAAAAAATTAAAAATGTTTACAAATAAATGCAGAAAACTGTTAGCAAATGCTGCCTTTTTTTGTCTGTAGTATAGCACTATTTTATATTTAACAAAATATTTAACTCATTAGGTCTTATAGGTGTCTGAAGAAAGGAAAGTCCCTTGGTGGTCAGGAGAGGTCCCAGTTTGTAGTTCTGATAAACTGGAGAGCTAGAGATAGAAGACTGAACAAAGGAAATTCTATAGATGACCAGAGGGAGAACAGATGTTGATCAAGTGGAAAGGAAAGGAACAAGCATTTATGAAAGCCTAATATACTTGCTAGACATAACAGTGCTAAATAATAGCGTATAGCCAAATACCAGTCTTCCAGGCAGTTCAGATTCTTTTTTACTTTTTTTTCAGTTTTTAAAAAAAAATTTCCACTTACATGAAAGTTTTTCAACATTTATCTACTTACATATTTTTAAGTTACACCTTTTTTTAATTAAAGATATTATTTGAGTTTTACAATTTCCCCACAATCTTACTTCCCTCCCTCACCCCCCTCATGGAAAGCAATCTGTCAGTCTTTACTTTGTTTCCATGTTGTACATTGATCCAAACTGAGTGTGATGAGAGAAAACTCATATTCTTAAGGAAGAGACAAAAAGTCTAAGAGATAACAAGATCAGACAATAAGATATCAGTTTTTTTTCTCCTAAATTAAAGGGAATAGCCCTTGAACTTTGTTCAAACTCCATGGCTCTTTATCTGGATATAGATGGCATCCTCCATTGCAGACAGTCCAAAATTGTCCCTGGTTCTTGCACTGATGGACCAAGCAAGTCCATCAAGGTTGATCATTGCCCCCATGTTGCTGTTAGGATGTACAGTGTTTTTCTGGTTCTGCTCATCTCACTCAGCATCAGGTCATGCAAATCCCTCCAGGCTTCCTTGAAATCCCATCCCTCCTGGTTTTTAATAGAACAATAGTGTTCCATGACATGCATATACCACAGTTTGCTAAGCCATTCCCCAATTGAAGGACATTTACTTGATTCCAATTCTTTGCCACCACAAACAGGGCTGCTATAAATATTTTTGTACAAGTGATGTTTTTATCCCTTTTCATCATCTCTTCAGGGTATAGACCCAGTAGTGGTATTGCTGGGTTAAAGGGTATGCTCATTTTTGTTGCCCTTTGGGCATAGTTCCAAATTTCTCTCCAGAAAGGTTGGATGAGTTCACAAAGTTATACCTTTTTCTACCACCCTTCCTTCCTCTGGATGAGTCTGAGGTTGTCTGTGATAGGCCTCCCAGGGTTGTCCTAGGTCTGTAAACTGCTGAAGAGGACTGCTTCCATCATAGTTGGTCAACTCACAGCGTTGTTAATGTGTACAACGTTCTCTTGGTTCTGCCCCCTTCTCTGGGCATCAGTTCATATAATTCATTCAATGGTTCCCTAGAGTCCGACAATTCATGGTTTCTTATAGGAGCAATATAGTACTCCTAAACGTTCATATACTACAACTTGTCAGTCTGTTCCCTTCAATCTCCAATTCTTTCAGGCAGTCCAGATTTTAAGAAAAGCATACAATTAAGCATTGCACAACTTAATATCCTTTGTCAGACAATTGTCATTATATTGGTTTAAGAAAAACAGATGTGGGCTTAACGTAAATTCTCAAAGTTTTGATCCCTTAAAGTGAGGCAAATGCATTATTATTTTTGTTTACAACCGGGGAAACTGAGGTAAGCTGGGTAAGTGATTTGCCCGTGAACTCCGGGCTTCCGAACCCCTCCAGCCTCCATCCACTGGACCACCTAGGTAAGTGACCCATTGAGAGTAGGGAGGATCCCGAGTTGTTTGTGGGCTTGGTGGTGGGCCTGGCTCCTGAGAGAGCAGCCCCGGAGGCAGAAGCAGGGCTGGTTGGCGCCTCTTTGGAAGGGGCCGCACCCAAGAGGTTGCTATGTGGCGACAGGGAAGGCCCCTTGAGGGCAGCGGCTGGCGGGGTGGGCGCGCTGTTGTCCTGGACCCTTTCCTTTCCCCCACAGCCCGGGCGCAGCCCAAGCCCGCCCCCGGCCCCCACGCAGGCGCTCTGCTCTCCCTCGCCCCTTTCCCCTCTCCTTAGGAACCTTCCCGCATCGCCGGACGGGAGCGACAGCCAATGAAGCGGCAGAGACGGCGCTCCGGACCAATGGGGGGTGGAGGGTGGTGCGGGGTCCGGTTGCCAGGGGGCGGGCGGCGGCGGCGGCGGCGGCGGCGTCTGGAGCCGGGCTGGGGACCGCCGGGACTGGATGCAGCTCCGACTCGCCGAGAGGCCCGGGATGGAGACTGCGCGCCACAGGCCCGGGCCCGGCGGGGAGAGGTCAGCCCCGGGGGCGGGCGGGGGGCGCGCAGCTCGGCGCTCGGGGCCGGGGGGGCTCGCGGCGGGCCTGCCCGGAGGAGCCGGTCCTCGGAAGCCGCTCCCTCTTTCCCTGAAAAGCTGGGAGCGCATCTCCTCGTTTTCCTGCAGGCCGTAGGCCTCATTCCCCTTGTTGCAGGATAAGCTGAGGATCCGATTCCGAGGGATACTGTGCCCAGACGGCAGCAGTAAAACACAATCCGATGTGTTCGCTTTTGAGGACCTGGAGGCAGGAGCGCCGAGGGGTGGGAACTAGGCACTAATCCCAACTCCGAAGCTGGGGGACCCTACCCCGAGGCTGAAATTCAAAATCAGTTCGCAAATATAAAGTAGTATCAGTTCTGGATTATTCAAGGTGCTTTGTATGGAACCTTATGGAGCCTTACCTAGATCCCTTGCTTTTCTGTTCATTCTCTTCCAGCTGCCCCTCTGTCAGGAGGGAGAGTTGTGGAATAAAACCATCTGACATCAGTTTTCCTTTATGCTTATACCCTGTCAGTTTGCAAAGAACTTTCTCCGAAACAGCGGTGTGATGATTCCTTACTCCTATTTTACAGATGAGTAGACTGAGGTTCTGAGATTCAGTGGCCTGCGCTTGGCCTTCAGCTCGGATGCTTTCCGCTTTGTGAACTTTTGAGAGGGCAGCCTCGTGTCTGGAGAAAGTTGAAACTATCGGAGAAAGACATTTAGCTTATCTGTAAACCTAAATGAATGTATTTCCTTACAGCTAAAAATCTGAACTGTATAAATTTTAATTAAATGCAGAGAAGTTGAACACTTCTCCAGCAATACCTCATTCCTTTACAAAAACGCTGATTTATAGGGAGCTATGAATTCAGTTCCTTTGGACAGTAAAATAAATAAATAAATTAGTAAACAGATTTCTGAGAGGACATTTGCCTGTTAATGGAACTTAATAAGATGGTCTTTTCCCTCCTTACTTTCTGTACTATGCATGGTAGGTGTTTAAATATTTATTGAATGAATATTTAAATACTCCAGGATCTTTGATTTCATTTGGTATAAAGTACTCCCTCCACTGATGATGATGACAACTCCTTTCATTACTTAATAATTTATGTAGATGATGAGTTGCTCTGCACAGATATAATGGTTTTAGGATGGGATAGAGAGAAAAAAAATTCAACTCCTGCTTTATAGTCAAGTTCCCATTGATTTGGTCCCAGAAACCTGTTCACTGTTTTAGTTTAGTTACTATTTAGTTTAGTTACTATTCAAAGCAACTGTATCCACACCTTTTTTCTTCTCAGACTTTGGTGTGTTTGGAAAAGGATGAGAAATTTGGCTATTTCTACCTCTTTGATTGCATTTATTGAGTGAATGCAAGTAGTAGGTGTTCAAATATTTATTGAATGACTAAAAAATACTCCAAGCATCTGTGATTTCATTGGTGCAAGTACTTACTCGGTTGATGTAGATGATAACTCCTCTCACTTCTTTATTTATCTTAGTTGCATTACTGTGAGTAGACAATGGTCTTGCTGTAACTAGAAAAAAAAATTGTGTTCAGATGTTCAGACTTCTGTTGATAAACCTCTCAAAACAGCTAGGCAGATATCAGCCTGCTGGTTGGATTAAAGTCTGTTTAAACTTGGAAGAACCCTTTGTGCCGGGAGCAAGACCATCATCTATCCCCACCCCCACCCCATGCAGAACTTAGGTAGAGAATTGAATGAATGAATGAATTTAAAGTTTTATTACTCCAGTACTAGTTATTGTTTCATGTGTTTGTTGGCGGGTTTGTCTGGTCCAGTAATCAAGAGACAAAAGATTTGTAATTCCCTAAATCTGAAATGTAAAGAGGTAATTTTTTTAGGGTTGGAGGGGAGGGAAGAGAGGAATGACTGGCTAGAGGAAGCAGTAGGGGGAAAAGAAAGCTTTTGTGAACAATGTGCGAATCTCCATTGGAGCTTAAATTTTCCTTAAAAAAATCTTATCTTTATAAACGAAAGCTAACATCAAAAGATAATTTGTAAATCAGGTGATTTTTTTTTTTTGGTCTTTGTCAAGTATAGCTTCTGTTACTATTGAGTTGCTGCTGAGAGAGGATGAACTGACTTTGGCCTTTAGATTTCAGTTTTTTTTTTTAATGAAGATGTGAACAAAGAAATGCCTTTCATTGTCGTGGTAATAAATGGAAAGTAGACTAGGTTCAAAAATAATAGATGTATATTGAGTAGAGGTAATAATTTAAACAAAATTTGTATTCATATCTGTTCTGCCTGGAAGTAGACATGTTCATATAATAAATAGAAAATTCTTCAAAGTAAATTAAGCATTAAAATTAGAGGTCAAATTTGTGATTTTGATAGGGGATTAATCACAGGAACCTTTTGGAAACTGGTTAATTTTGCAGTATAAATTTACTCATTTTGATAGGGTCTGACTGAATTTTTTTTTTTTTTTGATGAAAGAGAACACCCAGGAATCAGGATTAATTGTAGCTCATATTCATACCTAAAATTTTTTATACTGGAATTCACACTTCTATGATTTCTTTTTAGAGGTTAAAAGTAAAAACTTAAGTTTCTGCTGGGATTTTGCCCAAAGCAAACTCTTCCAATTTCTTTCTCTCCCATAGCCCATCAGAGTTTCATCGGATTCATTAATTATTGTTGCAAAATATACACATACCCCATGTTTTTTTTTAAAAAAGTGCTATAGCAAATGGATAAAAACATCCATCCTGTTTTTTTTTTTCAATTAAGATTCATACAGAACTAGAAAGGTAGTTTCTTAGTTACTTGTGTTTCTGACTGTTATTGGAGAAAAACTGAACATTTTCTGCATCTCCTAATCTTTGATTTTTGGGTAGCTCTGTTGTAGTTGTTGCTGTTGTTGTTTTAATTTTATTTAAGTTAATGGGGTTAAGTGACTCACCAAAGGTCACATAGCTAGGTACTTATTAAGTGTCTGAGGCTGAATTTGAACTCAGGTCCTTCTGACTCCAGAACCCAGTGCATCATCTAGCTGCCTCTGCTGTTGTCATTCTAAGGGAAACTGTGTCTTCATTTGTATTTGTTTCTTTCTAACTTGATGTTTCCTCTTGATAGAAAAAGTAAAGAATCCCTAAATTATTCTTATACATATATACATACACGCATATCTAACTATACAAAAAGTAGAAGCTTCATTTGAAAAATGGGGATGATATTGATGATAGCTAACATAAAAGTGGCTGCTCTTATCTCCATCTCACAAATAGGGAAACTGAAGCAAACAGATTAAGTGATTTACCCAGGGTTAGAAAAGCTAGTAAATGGCTGAAGCTTGATTTGAACTCAGGTTTTCATGATTCCAGGGCAGGCTTTCTCTATTCATTGCTCCACTTTGGATTTGAAAATCTTGGACACACAATTTATTTAGTCTTTCTGCTGTTTTGAATAGGATAGCAATGAAAATTGGCAATTTTTTTTTCAGATGGAACTCTCATATGGTCAGTTTAGTCTGCTGCTTCTTACCTAGTTACTGGAAATAATCTACCACTAAATTGGTTTTATCTTATTAAGACTTTCTTAATGATTATGTAATTAATAAAATTTTCTGACTTAGTTAAATTTTGAACTCTTTCTGCCTATTAAAAGTTAATTTTTCTCATATAGACCAGATCATTGAAATGAATATCTAATAAAGCGGTAGCATAATTTACAAGTGCAAGTCATGTCAGACTAACGTTTTTTTCTTGTATATAAAGGTTATACTGGAGGTAGAATAAGCCTAGATTTATTAAAAAATTAGTAAAGTGTCTCACATTTTATAGGAAAAATGATAGAGATTTGAACCTGGAAATTGTAGATGGTTAGATGGTTTCAAAACAGTTTAATAGTTGGATTCAAAGAATACTTGTGTCATCTTCACAGGCAGTCTTTAATTATATGCTCCAGGGAGCTGTACTTTTTCTCAGTGATTTGAAATGAAGACATAGATGGCATGTTCATAAAATTTGCACATGCCAGGAATCTGGGAGGGATAGTTAACACTAGACAAAAGTCAGAATTCAAAGAGATCTTGATGGACAGTAGTGACAAATTCAGATAGAAACCAGGCAGCATATTGATTTAGAAAACCACAAGTTAACATCATCTGTGTTGTGTTATAGTTTCACTTATTTTGTTAAATGTTTCTCAGTTAGATTTTAATCTTGTTCCAGCAACATTTAAGGAGTTTTGTGAATTGGACATTGGGCCCCAACAGTGAGCTAAATTGATGAGAATAAATTGGGGGAGGGATTAGAAAGTACTTTGTCTGAAAAGTGTTGGAGGAGGACTTTTAATGAAATTATAAGATCATTATGAGTAACATGCATGATTTAGCAACTAAAAATAGCAGAAAAGATCTTGGGTTACATTAAGAGACATATCTTCCATCAATAAAGAGGTGCTAATTCTGCCTTGGTCAGACTACCTCTGGAATTTTTGTATTTGGTTCTAATCACCGTAGTTTTAAAAGGACATTAAAGGGGTGGCTAGGTGGTGCAGTGGATAGAGCACTGGCCCTGGAGTCAGGAGTACCTGAGTTCAAATCTAGCCTCAGACACCTAATAAATACCTAGCTGTGTGGCCTTGGGCAAGCCACTGAACCCCATTTGCCTTGCAAAAATCCTTAAAAAAAAAAAAGACATTGAAGCCAAACTTGATGGCACATAATTCCTTATTCCTGGGGAAGCTGAGACTGATAGATCCTTTGAACTCCAGAATTCTGAGCTATAGTAGAGTAATTGTGTGATTGTGTGTGTGTGTGTGCATAAAATATAGTATAGTGAGGTAAAAGCTATGGATATAGTTGGCACTAACTGGTAAACCCTTGGGAAGAGCACCAACAGGTTACCTAAGGAGGGTTAAACCCAGGTCAAAGCTGTTGTGAGCAGAGCTAGAGCAAGTCAGATTTCTGTGTAAGCAGAACTAGAATGGAAGCTATGAATAGGCTTCACTCCCCTTACAACCTGAATGAAATAGGCCAACCTTGATAAAATGAAGAATGTTTAGAGTAGGAAATTCTTAACTTGAGATCTGTGAACTGGGGGAGGGGGGTGTTAAATCTTGCTTTTCACTAACCCATAAAGAAAACTTACAATTTTCTTTAATTATTTAAAAATATTATTCAGAGAAAGGGTCCATAACCTTCTTCAGCCTGCTGTAGAGGTCTATGACACACGTAAAAAATATTAATCCCTGATCTAGAGAAAGAAAAGCACCAGAAGGAAAGAACTCGGAGCAATAGTGAAAGCTGCTAAGAGGCAAATTATGGTTTGATGTCCAGAAAAGCTAACAATTGGGCAGTTAGGTGGCAGAGTAGATAGAGCACTGGCTTTGGAGTCAAGAGGACAAGAGTTCAAATACAGCCTCAGACACTTGCCACTTACTAGCTGTGTGACCTTGGGCAAGTCACTTAATCCTGATTGCCTCAAGTCCAGGACCATTTCCAGTCCTCTTGATTCTTAACTGGCCACTGGACCCAGATGGCTCTGGAGGAGAAAGTAAGGCTGGTGACTTAGCACAGCACCCTCTCACTCAAATCCAATTCACATGCTTGTCATGGCATCACCTCCTTGATGTCATGATTTTCTTCAAAAATGAAGGATAAAGATTTTTACTAACAATTGGGCAATGCAAAAGAGGAATGGGCTATGTCAGGTGTTAGTGGGTTCCTCTTTATTGTCAATCTTGAAGCCACAACCAACTCGATCATTTGCTGGGTATGTTACTTTTTTATCATAGATTTGGTGGTGATTATTTTTTTTATTGCAGATTTGACTGGATAGCACCTCTGAAATGTTTGTTATCTATTACAACCACATCTGTTACCCACGACAATCATATTTATGTAGAATTGCACATTTAAAAATAATGGTAGTTGGAATATCTGCACTACTTTTACTCCATGGTATTTAATCTCACTACATGAGTATTGGAACTGAGCATTAATTAGAGGGCTTTTTACAGTTCTGACTATTAAGTAGCTGTGTATGACTTTGGATTTCATTTGGAAAATGATAATAGAGTTGGATTAGATGATGTCTAAATTACTTTGTTGCTGTTAAAATTTTATGCCTTATCACTGATATCAGTACATCCTCATCAATACTTAAGTAGTCTTCTATGTGTATCTTTCCATTCATCTAGATCCCAGTCCATATTTTTTAACTTTTCATACTGTCTAATTTTGCCTTCTCAACAGAGAAGAGAGAAGTGTTTTATTTCTTCTTTAGCTCCTTCCCCTGTGTTTTTTGTTATTCTGCAAATTCATTTTTTATCTTGTGTGGGTTTTTCTGTTTACGTTGTAGTCGTTGGATATATTGTCTTCTTGACTGTTTTACTTTTTATCAGTTTATGTAAGTCTTTCGCTGCTTCTCTGTATATATATATATCTCTATATATCTCTATATATCATATTCTCATTTCTTATAATAATAATGTTTGTCCTTCATTTTCAAAGTGATGTCATGACAAGCGCATAAATTAGATTTGAGTGAAGGGGTGCTGTGCTAAGGTACCAGTTTCACTTTCTCCTCCAGAGTCGCTATCTGGGTCCAGTGGACAGATATGAATCAGATCAACTGGAGTTGGCACTGAATGTGAGGCAGTCAGGGTTAAGTGACTTGTCCAAGGTCACCCAGCTAATAAGTGCCAAGTGTCTGAGGCTAGATTCGAACTCCTATCCTCTTGACTCCAAGACCAGTGCTCTATCCATTGTGCCACCTGGTTACCCTCTCATTTCTTACAGTAATAGTTTAAAATATATTTTTATTTCATTAAATATTTCTCAATTACATGGAAATTTTAAAAAAATTTCAAATTTAATTTTTGGGGTTACATTTTAAGCTTCATACTGTCTCCTCCCTCCCTACCATCCCACACTAGAGGAGGCCACCATTTCTCATATATATATATATACACACATATGTACAGATGATATATGTAAAACCATGCTAAGCATACTTCTGTTGATTGGTTCTCTCTCTGGAAGTGGAAAGCATCTTCCTTTGTAGTTGATTTGAGTCTTTGTAATACTCAAAGTAATTGACTATTTCAGAGTTCTTCTTTGAGCAATATTGCTGTTATTGTATACAAAGTTCTTGATTCTACTCATTTCACTCTTCAGTATTTCATGCAAATCTTTCCATGTTTTTCTAAAGCCAACCAGCTCATCATTTCTTATAACAAAAAATCATTTTTAAATTATTAATTCCAAATTCTCTCCATCACCCCTTGAGAAGGCAAGTGATTTGATATTCATTCATAGTAATATTCATTATATTTGTGTAACAGAATTTAACTATCCTCTAATTTATCAACATCAATTACTTTTTTTCTCAGTTCTTTGCTACCACAAAAAGTGCAGTGATTAATATTTAAGAATATGTGAAGTGTTTCATTTTATTAATGACTGTTGGGATAAATACCTAGAAGTCAGTAGAATATCTAATTTTAAAAAAAGTTACTTTATTTATTTATTTATTTGTTTGTTTGTTTAGGTTTTTGCAAGGCAAATGGCGTTAAGTGGCTTGCCCAAGACCACACAGCTAGGTAATTATTAAGTGTTTGAAACTGGATTTGAACCCAGGTACTCCTAACTCCAGGGCTGGTGCTTTATCCACTGCGCCACCTAGCCGCCCCTACTTTATTTTCATAATTGCAAATTGTTTTCCAGAATGACTGTACTAACTCACCACTCCACCAACAATGCAATGGTGTGCCTAATAAATCCTCCTGCATTGCCTCTTCCTCAACTTTTATGGTTCTTTTATTAATGATTATTTGGAGTATTCTTTTACATGGTTAATAATAATTTCTTTTGAGAAATAATAAGTTAATGTAAGTATGAGTAATATATATGTTATATATTAAAACAGAATATAAGTTAATAAGTTCTTTTGAGAATTATTTGTTCGTGTACTTTGACCACTTATCTATTATAGACTGACTTTTGGTTTTATATATTTCTCTTTGTTGTCTATGTATTTTTCATATTAACACCCTTAAACAAAAAATATGAATATATAAATTTTTTTCTCTGTTGTCTATTTCCCTTATCCAAGATGCATTATTCTTGATTGCTCAAAAAATTTTCAATTTGTGTAATTAAAATTATCTATTTAATCTATTTAAGCCTCTCTTCTGCCAAACTGCTTACAGTTTTCTTAGGAGTTCATATCAAAAGGGAATCAGTTAGTGGTACAGTGGATAGGGTGCCAAGCCTGAAGTCAGGAAAACCTGGGTTCCCATGTAGCTTCAGCTACATTATTAGCTAAATTATTCTCAGCTATAAAATGAAGGTAATAATGGCACCTGCCATAAAAGATTGTTATGTGGATTAAATTGAGAGTATTTGTAAGGTACTTTGCAAAAGTAAAAATTATACACATACACACACACCATGTTGCTATTGTTATCCTTCTCTGGTTACACACACACACACACATACACACATCTTAAATTGCTTTTGTCTCAAAGAACCATTTTTTACATTCAATTTTTCTTTGATATACTGTATTATTAAATTCCTTTGAAATGTTTCCTCTTATATGAAGTAATCTATTTCTTTCATTTTATAAATAGTATTTAATTTTTTCTCCAGTTACACATTAAGAAAATTTTTAACATTCATTTTAATAAAATTTTGAATGCCAACTTTTCCCTCCCTGTGCCTTCACCCCCCGCTTTGAAACTGCCTACTAACAGTTTGATGGTGTTTATACAAGTGCTGTCATGTAAAACATATCCATATTAGTCTCGGTTCTGGAAGAAGAAACAGAAAAACCAAGTTGGAATAAAATAATTTTTAAAATATGCTTCTAGTTACATTCAGAATTTACATGTTCTTTATCTGGATATAGATAGCATTTTCCTTTGTGAATCTTTTGTACTTGGCTCAGATCATTGGTTGCTGAGAAGAGTTGAGTCATTCATAGTTGATCATCATGCAATGTTGCTGATATTGTGTACATTAATTTCTTGATTCTCCTCATTTCACTTTGTATCAGTTAATGCAAGTCTTTCCAGGTTTTTCTGAAATTTTGTATGTCCATAATTTCTTATTTCACCCCTTCAGTTTCCATTTTCTACCACAAAAATGGCTGTTATAAATATTTTTTTGTACTTCTTGGTCCTTTCCTCTTTTTTATGATTTCTAGAAATTATATCTTTGGACCAAAGGGTATACACATTGTGGTTTCCCTTTGGACTTCATTTCAAATTGCTCTCCATAATGGTTGGATCAGCTCATAATTCCACCAATAGTGTTTTAGTTTTCCCATAGCCTCTTCAACATTATCATTTTTCTTTTTGTCATATTAGCTAATCTGAAGAGTTGTTTCAATGTGCATTTCATCAAAAATGATTTAGCATAGTGAATGGAGCATTGACCCTGGAGTCAGGAGAATCTTAGTTCAAATCTTGTCTCAGATACTTGATACTTAGTAGCTGTGTGACCCTGGGCAAGTCACTTAACCTTGTTGCCTTGCAAAAACTCAACAAATAAAACAGGAAAAAAAAAGTGATTTAGAGCACTTCTTCATATGATTATAGATAGCTTTGATTTCTTCATCTGAAAATTGCCTTTGCATATAGTTTTACCATTTGGGGAATAGTTTATATTCTTGTAAATTTAACTAGTTCTCTCTATAGTTGAGAAATGAGCCCTTTATTAGAGACAGTTTCTGTAAAAAATTGGTTCCAGCTTTCTGCTTTCCTTCCAGTCTTAATTGTATTGGTTTTGTTTGTACAAAAACTTTTTTAAGCATTTGAATGCTATACCATCTGGTGCATATACATTCAGTATTGTTTGTTATTGCTTCATTTAAAATACCTTTTCAGATGTAGTGCTCTTCCTTATCTCTTTTTTTCAGGAAATAATATTTTTTTATTTATTTTTTCGTCTACATGCAAAGTTAGTTTTCAGCTTTCATTTTTTTTGCAAGGTTTTGAGTTTTACATTTTTCTCCCCTTCTCCCCCCTTACAGAAAACACAGTATAAGCTATACTTAGATAACCATAGTAAAATTAGATCCATATTAATCATGCTGTGAAAGAAGTATCAAATCCAAATTAAAAAAATTAAAGAGATAAAAATAATACCTAAGACAACTTTTAAAAATCAAAGAGTATGCTTTAGTCTGCATTTAAACTCCACAGATCCTTCTCTGAATGTGGTATTTTCCAACACAAGAACTTTAGAATTATCTTTGATTAATTGTGCTGCTGAAATGAACAAGTACATCATAGTTGATCATCACCCAGTGTTGCTGTTAGTATGTACAGGTTATTTGGAATTCCTGTCCCTCATGATTTCTTTTTTCTTTTTAAATTTATTTTATTTTTAAATCTCCCCCACCTCCTCCCCTACAAAGAAAGAGAATCCTAAAGAAAAATAAAGTGAGAGAAAAAAAAAGAAGTATGCTTCAGTTTGTATTCAGACACCATCAGCTCTGTCTTTGGGATGGATCGTATTCTTTATCATAAGTCCATCAGAGAAATTGCTTCATTATTCTTTATCATAAGTCCATCAGAGAAATTGCTTCATTATTTTTTCCCACAGTTACCATTGCTCTCTATATTTCCCTCCATTCTATTTCTCACCACCCCCATTTATTCTACGTTCTTTCTCCTTTCACCCTGTTTTCCCCCAAAATTGTGTTGTATCTTACTACCCAATCCCATGATCTTCCTCTCTTCTATCACCTATACCCTCTCTCCCTTTCCCCTGTCTCCTTTCTCCCATTCATTTTCTCTCCTATTTTCTTCTAGGGTAAGAAAAATTTCTATACCCAATTGAATGGGTATGGTATTTCCTCTCTGAGCCACTTCCTATGAGAGTAAGGCTCTCTTATTCCCATTCACCTTCCCCTCTTCCATTCTACTGCAACAGCTTTTTCTTGCCTCTTTGATATATAATAACTTACTCCATTCTACCTTTCCTTTCCCTTTCTCCCAGTGCAGTCCTGTCTCCCTCATTAGCTCCATCTTTTTAATATATTATACCTTCAAGTTCAACTCTATACTGTGCCTTGTCTATGTATGCTCCTCCTAACTGCCCTAATAAATGAAAAGGTTCATACCTTTGTATCAGTATCATCTTCTCATGCAGGGATGCAAGCAGTTTAACATCAAGTCCTTCATGATTTGCCCTTCCTGTCTACCCTCTCTTTGCTTCACCTGAGTCCTGTTCTTGAAGATCAAACTTTCTATCCATCTGTGGTTATTTTATCAGGAAAGTTTGAAATTCTCCTGTTTCATTGAATGTCCTTCTTTCCCCCTGAAAGACCATGTTTAATTTTGCTGGGTAGTTGATTCTTGGTTGTAATGCAACCCTTTTGCCTTCTGGAATATATTCCAAGCCCTACAAACCATCAATGTATAAACTGCTAAATCTTCTGAATTGTTTCTTTCTGACTGCTTGTAATATTTTCTCCTTCACTTGGGAGTTCTGAAATTGGACCATAATATTCCTGGAAGTTTTCATTTTAGGATCTCTTTCAGGAGGTGATCAGTGAATTTTCTCAATTTCTATTTTGATATCAGGGCAGTTTTCCTGGAGAATTTTTTGAAAAATAAAGTCTAGGCTCTTCTTTTGGTCATGACTTTAGTTCAGTAATTATAAGATTATCTCTTCTGGATCTGTTTTTGGGTCTGTTTTTCCAGTGAGATAACATTTTCTTCTAATTTTTTTTATTATTTGATAGTTTTATTTTTTTTTTATTTCTCAAAAGCTCATCAGCTCCCCTTTGCTCCATTCTGTATTTTAAGGAATTATTTTCTTCAAAGAACTTTTGTATCTCTTTTTCCATCTGGCCAGTTATGCTTTTGAAGGCATTCTTCTCCTCATTGACCTTTTAGACTACTTGTTCCATTTGACCCAAACTGGTTTTTAAGATGTATTTTCTTCAGTAATTTTTGGTATCTCCTTCACCAAACTGCTGACTTGGTTTTCATGATTTTCCTGCATTGCTCTGATTTCTCCTCCCAATTTTTTCTCTACCTCCCTTAATTTGATTTTTTTTTGTTTTTTGCAAGGCAATGGGGTTAAGTGACTTGCCCAAGGTCACAAGGTAAGTAATTATTATTGTCTGAGACTGTATTTGAATTCAGTTCCTCCTGACTTCAGGGCTGGTGCACTGTGCTACCTAGCTAGCCTTTAAGATCTTTTTTGAGTTCTTCCATAGCCTGAGACCAGTTCGTAGTTTTCTTGGAAGCTTTGATTTCAAAAGCTTTGATTTAATTATGTTCTGAATGTTTATTTTGATCCTCCATAGGACCAAAGTAATTTTCTATGGTCAGATTTTTTTTTCTGTTGTTTGCTCATTTCCCTAGTCTATGACTTAATTTTTTTTTAGATTTTATTTTGAGTTTTACAAATTTTCCCCTAATCTTACTTCCCTCCCCTCACCCCCCCACAGAAGGCAATTTGCCAGTCTTTACATTGCTTCCATGGTATACATTGATCCAAATTGAATGTGATTAGAGAGAAATCATATCATTAAGGAAGAAACATAAGGTAAAAGAGACAGCAAGAGCAGACAATCAGATATCAGGTTTTTTTTTCCTAAATTAAAGGTAATAGTCCTTGGTCTTTGTTCAAACTCTACAGTCCTTTCTCTGGATACAGATGGTATTCTCCATTGCAGACAGCTCCAAATTGTCCCTGATTGTTGCACTGATGGAATGAGCAAGTCCATCAAGATTGATCATTGCCCCTCATGTTGCTTTTAGGGTGTTCAATGTTTTTCTGGTTCTGCTCATCTCATTCAGCATCAGTTCATGGAAATCCCTCCAGGCTTCCCTATGACTTGATTTAAGGTGTTAAGGTGAGGCTCTGCTTCCAGGGTGGAGGATACACTGAACCAAGATATTGAAGGGTTTTTGCAGCTATTTTCAGGGTATCCCTCCAGAGACCTGTAAATTCTCAATTCCTCCAAGGTCTTAGGAGAGGCTATGACTGCTCTCCTGACCTGTGCTCTAGTCTGAATGACCACAAGCACTCATGTGTGCCCTCAGACTGTGAGGAAAGTCCTTGCTCTGCTTCAGGCAGCAATCTCTATTGTACAATCTGGATCTAAGAATGGGCAAAGCTATAGAGTCCTGCTTCAGGGATAGCAAAGAGACCTTTGTGATCTCGCTGACCCCATTACTATCTGTAGATTTAGTGCTCTGGAAGCAGTTGCTGGTTGGCTGGGTGGCTCCTTGCTGGGTGGCTCTCCAGGTCTGCTCCTGGACCTGGGGGCCGGGGCTGTGCTGAGGCCTGAGCTTGACTGGGACCTGCTCTCATTCTGGTGTGGCAGTTTCCCTGCTGAGCTTCCCAGTTGTCCTTGGCAATCCCTGGACTGAGAGGGCTGGAAACTGCCACTGCTGCTGTGGATCCAGGCATCCCAGGGAACCATGTGCCCTGCAGTCTGTTCCTGGATGACTGGGGACGTTTGTTCCTGTGTGACCTGGACTGCGCTGTGGGCCCTTTCTAACCCTTGTACAACAGATTCTTCTCACAGATCTTCCCAGTTATCTTGGGCTGGAAAATTGTTTCACTCCATCTTATTTTGGATTCTGCCACTCTAGAATTTGGTTAGAGTTATTATTTAATGGTATTTGGTGTGATCTGGGGCAGAACTCAGGCAAGTTACTCTGCCATTTTGACTCCCCTTTTATCTGTTAATTAGATCTATTTTTGCTTTTATTTTGTCTGAGATCGGTATTACTACCCCCACTTTTTTTACTTAGGCTGAAGCATAATAGATTCTGCTCCAGCTCCTTACCTTTACTCTGTGTGTGGGTCTCTGTTTTAAATGTGTTTCTTGTAAGCAATATATTGTAGGATTTTGGTTTTTCATTCATTCTGCTATCTACTTCCATCTTATGGGAGAATTCTATCCCATTGACATTCACAGTTATGATTACTGCCTATGCATTTCTCCCCATCTTAGTCTTCCTCCTGTTTGTTCTCTCTCTCCTCCTTCTCACCAGTGTTTTGCTTCTACTAAATCTATCCTCCCTTATATCGGTTCCTATCCCACTCCTATTTCTTTAATCTCCTTCCCTCTTTCTTTTCTGTCTAGTAGGATACATGTCTATATCCAGTTGTATATATTATTCCTTTCTTGAGCCAATCCTGATGAGAGTACTCTGTTCAAGTGATGCTCACCACTCACCCTTCCATCTTCCCCTCCATGTAATTGGTCTATCATGCCTCTTTATGTGAAATATTTTATCCCATTTTATTTTCCCTTTCCTTTGCACTTTTCCTTTGTACTCTTTTCTCATCTCTTAATTTTTTATGTTATTCCCTAAATTTCTGTTATTCCTGTACCCTCTGTCTTTGTATATTCCATCTAGCTATAATATTAGAGATATAATTTTTTAAAATTACAGTTATCATCCCTTATGTTTTTTTTTCCATTTTACCTGTTTGTACTTTTCTTGAGTCTTGATATTGGAGACAAATTTTTAATTTAGCTCTAGTCTTCTCCTTATTAAAACTTGAAATTTGTCTATTTCAGTAAAGACCTTTTTTCTCCCTTTGATGTATTATGCTTATTTTTGTTGGGTAAGTGATTCTTGTTTATCCTAACTCCTTTACTTTCTAGAACATCATGTTTCTTTGATCTCTTATCCTTTAATGTTGTAGCTGCCCAAGTCCTGTGTTTTCCTGATTGTGACTCCCCAATATTTGAATTGCTTCTTTTGAGTCACTTGTAATATTTTTTTCCTTGACCTGATAGTTCTGTAATTTGTTTATAACTTTGGAGTTTTTATTTTGGTATACCTTTACTGAAGTGATCAGTGAAGTCTTTCAATTCTTCCCACCCCATTTCTAGGCTATAAGAGCACTTTTCCTTGATTCATTCATTCTTTCTTTCTTTCTTTCTTTCTTTCTTTTTTTCTTTCTTTCTTTCTTTCTTTTTTCTTTCTTTCTTTTTTCTTTCTTTCTTTTTTCTTTCTTTTTTCTTTCTTTCTTTTTTCTTTCTCTTTCTTTCTTTCTTTCTTTCTTTCTTTCTTTCTTTCTTTCTTTCTTTCTTTCTTTCCTTCTCTCTCTCTCTCTCTCTCTCTCTCTCTCTCTCTCTCTCTCTCTCTTTCTTTCTTTCTTTTGCAAGGCAGTGGGGTTAAGTGGCTTGCCCAAAGCCACACAGCTAGGTAATTATTAAGTGTCTGAGGCCGGATTTGAACTCAGGTACTCCTGATTCCAGGAATGCACCACCTAGCTGCCCCTCCTTGATTATTTCTTGAAAGATGCTGTCCAGGTTCTCTTTTTTAAAAATTTTTAAAATTTTTTTTCATTTATTTTATTTTTAATATTCTCATTTTATACAAATGTTTTTATATTAATAAAATATTCTTGTTTAAGAGTAAACTAAATACCCCCTCCCCCATAAATATAGACTTGCTTCAGTGATAAAGTAAAGGGGAGAGAAAAAATTAAAATTAAAAAAATAATAGTAATAATTGTAGATATGGCCAGGCAATGGACGGAGCACCAGCCCTGGAGCCACAAACACCCGAGCGCACATCCAGCCCTGTAGACCCAACAATCACCTAGCTGTGTAACATACAAACCACCCAAACCCCACTACCCTGCAAAAACCAAAAAATAAAAAATAAAAATTTAAAAAAGACCCAAAATAAAATAAAATAGTAATAATAGTAGGGGTGGCTGGGTGGCAGACAGAGCATTGGCCCTTGAGCCAGGAGAACCCGGGTCCAAATCCGGCCTCAGACAACCAACAATCACCCTGCTATGCCTCTCCAGGCAGGCCACCCAGCCCCATTTGCCCTGCACCCCCCCCCAAATAATAATAATAAAAAATGTGCTTCAATCTTTGTTCCAACAGCAACAACTCTGTCATGGGTGGATCACATTCTTTATGGTAAGTCTATTGCAAAAGTTACTTCCATATTTTTCCACCATTGCCATTGCTGATCGCAACTCCCTCCTTTTGTATTTCTCCACTACCATGTACTATATTTTCTCTCCTTTCACTTTGACTCTGCTGTAGGGTAGCTGCATGGCCCAGCAGACAGATCCCTGGCCCTGGGGCCAAGAGGCCCTGAGCCCCCATACCACCCCTTAGGCCCAGCATCCACCTGGCCCTATGGTCCCGGACAGGCCATCCAATCCCAGCCCCTTGCAAGAAGTAAAAAAGAAAATGTGTTATATCTGACCATTCTCCCCCCATGGTCCATCCTCTCCTCCATCACTCACATCCCCCCCTTCCCCCATCCCCCCATCTCCTTCTTACTCCAGATGCCTATACCCCATTGAGTATATATGCTGTTTCCTCTCCTAGCCACCGCTGATGAGAGCAAAGATTCCCTCATTTACCCTTGCCTCCCCCCCTTCCCTATCATTGCAATAGCTCATTGTAATAAAGAAAATTCTTAGTATATGAAATATCTTGGTCTATTCCCCCTTTTCTTTTTCTTTCTCCCATTACATTTCCATTTTCTATTGACTCCATTTTTACACCATATTTTATCTTCGAATTCAGCTTTCTCCTGTGCTTCAACTATAAAAGCTCCCTCTACCTGCTCTATTAACTGAGAAGGTTCATATGAGTATTATCAGTGTCATTTTTCTATGCAGGAATATATGCAGTTCATCAAGTCCCTCATATTTTCCCCTTCTCCTCCACTCTCTATGTTTCAGTTGAGTCCTGTATCTGAAGATCAAACCTTCTGTTCAGCTCTGGCCATTCCAAAAGGAACATTTGAAATTCCCCTGGTTCATTGAAAGTCCATCTTCTTCCCTGGAAGAGGACATTTAGCCTTGCTGGGTAGTTCATTTTTGGTTGCATTCTAAGCTCTTTTGCCTTCCGGTATATTATATTCCAAGCCCTGTGAGCTTCTAATGTAGTTGTTGCTAAGACCTGTGAGATCCTGATTGCAGCTCCACGATATTTGAACTGTGTCCTTCTGGCTGCTAGTAATAGTTTCTCTTTGACTTGAGAGTTCTGGAACTTGGCTATAATATTCCTAGGGGTTGGTTTTTTGGGATCCCTTTCTCAGGGGCATCGGTGGAGTCTCTCCATTTCTATTTTGCCCTCTGCTTCTAGAATATCAGGGCAATTTTCCTGTAGTAATTCTTTGAGAATGATGTCAAGGCTCTTTTTCCTGATCATGACTTTCAGGTATTCCAATAATTTTTAAATTATCTTTCCTAAGTCTGTTTTCCATATCAGTTGTTTTTTCAATGAGATATTTCACATTTTCTTCTAATTTTTCATTTTTTTGGTTTTGAAGTATTGATTCCTGATTTCTGGTAAATTCATCAATCTCCCTGAATTCTATTCTTTGTCTGAAGGATTTGTTCTCCTCATAGAGTTTTCTTATCTCTTTTTCCATCTGGCCAACTCTGCTTTTCAAAGCATTCTTCTCCTCAATAACTTTTTGAACTGTTTTATCCATTTGACCTAAGCTGCTTTTTAGTATGCTATTTTCTTCAGCATTTTTTTTTGGATTTCCTTGACTAAGCTGCTGACTTCATTTTCATGTTTGTCCTGCATCTCTCTCATTTCTTTTCCCAGTTTTTCTTCTAACTCCCTCATTTGAGTTTCAAAGTCTTTTTTGAGCTCTGTCATAGCCTGAGCCCAATTTCTGTTTTTCTTGGAGTCTTTACATGCAGGAGCTTGTGCTTCCTCATCTTCAGACTGAGTATTTTGATCCTTCTTGGGCTCATTTGCAAAATACTTCTCAATAGTCTTCCTCTTATTTCTCTGCTTGCTCATTTTCCCAGCCTGAGCCTGTTTTGGGGGTGCTTCCTGAGCTTTTGGGACACTCCCACAAGGGTCTCAGTGTGTGAGGCTCTGCCTTCCCTCCTGGTCTGTGAATGACCATGCTAGCTGTGTGCCCTGAGGGCTGGGCTTCACGTGATTGCTCTGGCAGAGGTCCCCCGCTATTCCCCCACTTTGTGCCCGTGCTCCCGGGGTGTAGCTCAGGAGACTCCCCCGCTGCTGTGAGCCGTGGCTCCCAGCGCCCTGGGGCTGCCTCCAGGAGGCTGAAGTTCTTTCGCTCTGGCAGGCCACCCCTCTGGAGGGCCACCCCTCCGACCTCGGGGAGCAGAGCCTTTCTGCTGTTTTCCAGGTTACCTTGAATAGGAGAACTGCCTCACTGGGTCCCTTTGTGGGTTCTGTCTCTCAAAAGTTTAGTTAGAATCCTTAGTTTATGAGTTTTATGAGAGAGCGCCTAAGACAGGATCCGTTCTTGTCGCCATCTTGGCTCCGCCTCCTTCTTTCACATTTTAAACATCCAGGTTCTTTTTTTGATCATGCCTTTAAGGTAATCCAATAATTCTGTTATTGTGTGTCTCCTGTATCCATTATCCAGGTCACTTCTTTTTTTCCCCATGAGATATTTTATATTTTTTTTCCATTCTTTTGAATTTGTTTGATTGATTCTTGGTATCTCATAGAGTTCTTAGTTTTTGTTTGCCCAATTCTGACTTTTTTCCCTCAGTTAACTTTTATACTTTCTTTTCTATTTGCCTATACTCTTTGGAGCATTGTTTTCTTCAGTGGATTTTTGTATCTTCTTTTCCTTTGGCCAATTTTACTTTTTATGCAGTTTTCCAACCTCCCTTTTCATAATTTACTTGCATCATTCTCATTTTTTTCCTGTTTTCTTTTACCTCACTTATTTGATTTTTTAATTTTCTTTTTAAGCTCTTCCATTGATTATTTCTGGCCTTGAGACCACTTCCCATTTTTCTTTGTGGTTTTGCCATTGTACATAGTTTTGACATTGTTGTTTTCTTCTAAGTTTGTGTCTTGTTCTTCCCTGTTACCATAATAACTCAGTGTTTATGCTCTTTTTATTGTGGAGTTTTGCTCATCTTTTTTTTCCCTTTTTTCCTTTTTCCTTTCTTTTAAATCTACTACCTGCTCCCTGGTGGAAGGAGCACTTTCTCAGGGTTCTTGTGCCAAGGGGCTACAGGTCCTGGCCATTTACCTGGTGCTTGAGGTCCATGGGGAGCCCTTGTATCTGGTGCTGACTGAGTGGGTGGTATGAAGGGTGGCTGGTACTGCTCAAGGCCATAGGGGTCTGTCAGTTTGCCTGGTGCTGAGTTGGGGTCCTAGTGGTGGTTTCTGCCATAAGCTAAACTCTGAGATTTCACTGAAGCAGGTGGTGGGTCTGATCCCTTGGAGAATGCCTGTTTGCTCAGGGCTGCAATGAAACTCAGTGGTGTTTCTTAGAGCTGGAATCTGTAGATTCCTTTGGCTGTGTTACAGCATACAGGGTCCTGGTGTTGGTGTTTGCCTTTTCCTCTATACTGGGGTTCAGGATGTTCCTTAATAACTTCCTCACAACTCTCTCATTTAAAATTTAAGTACCAACATATAATAGGTTTGGTTCCAGACCTTCTCAGTAAAGCAAATATCACAATAAAGCAAGTCATACTCATTTTTTGGTTTCCCGTAACACTATACTGTAGTCTAAGTGTGGAATGGTTTTGTTGTTCAGTCATTTTCATTTGTGTTTGATTTTTCGTGGATTCATTTGGGGTTTTTTGACTTTGATGAAAAATTTTTCCACATGAATCTAAAGGAATCAGGTAAATAGAACCCTGGAGTATAAATTTGAATAGCTGTCAGGTTAAAAAGTCTTGCCATTTGTTTGAGTTTGCTAAAAGAATTGACTTAAAACCCCTCAAACAAATCATCATATTATATGTCTCTTAAGAATACAGCAGAAGAATTGCTTTGGAGGTTGTTCAGTGGTAGTGAAAACAGAGAATTCCCAGTGAAAGGTGGAGTATATTATTAGTCACCCAAGTTAAAGGAAAATTGCTGAAGAGAATACACTGTGGATTAGTCATATTTTCTTGAAGTTTCTAATTTATCTCATTAAATACCTCCATAGCATCCTAATATGTTACAGTGGTGAAAAGCTTCATCCTCACTTATGTTTTCTTAGTTAAATTCTACTTCCTGACATGAGCAACTATGTCTGGCTTAATGTATTGCACAAAGGAGGCAAATGATAAATATTTTGTGATAGTTAAATAAATGTTGAATTTCATTCTTATTAATGACCTGAAACAATTTTCTTTTTCTCTTTTTGTATAAAATTTTTCTTTTTCTTATGAACCAACAACAAAGTTCAGCCTATAAAGAAATATAAGACAGCAAACTAATATAGTTTATTTTAAAATGCTTTTTAGGGGGCTGCTAGGTGGCGCAGTGGATAGAGCACCGGCCCTGAAGTCAGGAGTACCTGAGTTCAAATCCTATCTCAGACACTTAATAATTATCTAGCTGTGTGGCCTTGGGCAAGCCACTTAACCCCATTGCCTAGAAAAATAAAATAAAAATGCTTTTTAAAGTATTTCAAGCCACTTAACCCCATTGCCTAGCAAAATAAAATAAAATAAAAATGCTTTTTAAAGTATTTCTTAAATTTGACAAGTCAGGAACAAAATTCTAGTCCCCCCCCTCAGCGTATCTCCTTTTTAAATTTAATTTATTTTTCCCCAACTACATGTGAAAATTTTTTTAACATTTTAAAACAAGTTTTGAGTCCCAAATCTATTCTTCCCTCTCTCCCCTCCCTCTTCCCTGAGATAGTAAGTAGTCAAATATAGGTTATACATACCCAATCTTGTAAAACATTTCCATGTTAGTCATTTTGAACAAGAAGACTTGACTAAAATAAAAAGAATGAAAGAAAGAAAATGAAAAATAGCATACTTCAATCTATATTCAGACAATATCAGTTCTTTTTCTGGAAATCATAATAGGCTTCACTGTTAGTCCTTTGGGATTATTTTGAATCATTGTATTGCTGGGAATAATTAAATCATGCACATTTCTTCATCATACAGTATTGTTGTTATTGTGTACAATGGTCTTCTGGTTCTGTTCACTTCATTTTGCATAATTTATGTTCATGCTTTTCTGAAATATCCTGTTTGCTATTTCTTATAGCACAATAACATGCCATGACAATTATATGCCTTGGCTTGATTAGTTGTTTCCCAATTGTTAAGCATCCCTTTGATTTCCAATTTTTAGTCACCACAAAAAAAGCTACTATACATATTTTTGTACAAGTTGGTGCCCCCCCTTTTTTTGCTGTCTTTGGGAGGGTAGATTATTAGAGTTGTTCCTGGGTCAAAGGATATACACAGTTTTATAGCCCTTTGAGCATAGCTCCAAGTTGTTCTCCAGAATAGTCATAACTTCTTTTAGTTATTTTCTGTATTTGTTTTTAAATGTTTTATTAACTGACTGCTTTTTAAAAATAATCTCCATCAGAGCAATGTGGAATTATGCCCAAAGGGCAACAAAAATATGCATACCCTTTGATCCAGCAATACCACTACTGGGTTTATACCCTGAAGAGATGATGAAAAAGGGTAAAAACATCACTTGTACAAAAATATTCATAGCAGCCCTGTTTGTGGTGGCAAAGAATTGGAAATTAATTAAATGACCTTCAATTGGGGAATGGCTTAACAAACTATGGGTATATATGTGTCATGGAATACTATTGTTCTATTAGAAACCAGGAGGGATGGTAATTCAGGGAAGCCTGGAAGGATTTGCATGAACTAATGCTGAGTGAGATGAAAAGAATCAGAAGAACATTTTACAACCTAACAGCAACATGGGGTGATGACCAACCTTGATGGACTTGGTCATTCCATCAGTGCAACAATCAGGGACAATTGGGGCAATCTGTGATGGAGAATATCATCTGTATCCAGAGAAAGAATTGTGGAGTTTGAACAAAGACCAAAGACTATTTATTGCCTTTAATTTAGGAAAAAAACCTGTTATCTTATTACATATTTTTACTGTCTCTTAGATTTGATTTTTCTTCCTTAAGGAGATGATTTCTCTCTTATCACATTCAACTTAGATCAATGTATACCATAGAAACAATGTGAAGACTAATAGACTGCCTTCTGTGGGGGGGTGGGGGGAGGGAAGCAAGATTAGGGGAAAAATTGTAAAACTCAAAATAAATAAAATCTTTTTTAAGAAAAAATCATCTCCATTACTGCTAACTACCTCACTTCTCTCCCACAATCAGTAAGTATAGTCAAGAAAAAAAAAATCAGCCCTTTGGCAGTGTCTGAAAATATATGTCTCATTTTGCTCCTTTCTGGCATAACTGTCATAACCTAGAAAAATAACAAGTACATATAGTTAAAGAAAATAAATTGTATGTACACATTGTATGTAAATATGTCTCTTCATTTCTAGTCTTTTTAATTCGCTTTCAAAATAATGAGAAGCATGTTTCATTATCATTATTTCATGATAATAAAACTGTGATTGGTTACTGTATTGGTCAGAACTCAAAAGTATTTTAAAGTTGTTTTTCTTTACAATGTTGTTGTCATTATGTAAATTGTTCTCCTATTTGCTTTATGTCACTATGCATCATTTCATACAAGTCTTCCCAAGTGTTTTAGGTTTTCACATACTTCTCTATGAGACTTTCTGTTGTCCCCACTTAACCAGTTTATCCCCATGAAATTTTCATTCACTTACAAACAAGCCTTTCAAAACACCTTTTGGTGATGTGTACCACTTTTATGCATTGACACTATTCTACTTTTATAGTATGGTTATTTTTGTAAATGTCATTTTTCCTGCTAGAGTGTTAGTTCTATGATGGCAGGAATTATCATTTTAAATAAAAAGCACTGAAACTATAAGCATGGTATTCTGTGTGTGTGTGTGTGTGTGTGTGTGTGTGTGTGTGTGTGTGTATATATACATATATATATATATGTATATATATGTATTAGGTTCTACAATTTGCTAACTCTGTGAACCTGGGTAAATTAACCTAAGTTTCTCACATGTGAAAGGAGTGGGTTAGACTAAGCCTAAAGTTCCATTAAGCTCTAAATTTCTGATCATATGTTCTATCTTGCTCTATTATATAACAAAGCATATAGGCATATAACTTTCTTCCCCCTTGCCTAACTGTAATTTTCAAGAAAGGTTTTATTGGTAGCATATTTTTAAGTGCTAAAAAGACTCATTCCATTCCTCATAATAAGGAAACTGCAACCCAGATGACTAAAATTGGGTAGATAATTTATTATGATTCAATGTTTACCAATGGAACATTGTTTTGGCTTCATAGCTGCTGCCCCCCCCACACACTAGAGGTTAAATAACTTGCCCAAGGTCACATAGCTAGTAGGTGACAGGTATCTGACCACTTTTGAACTCAGATCCTCCTAACTTACAGGGCCCATGCTCAATCCACCATGCCCCCTAGCTGTCCCTAGAATTTCCAAATTAAGTTGATTGCTCACAACTATAATATAATATCCTACAACCAACAAACAAAAAAAGATTCATATTTATAATATATTATTATTATTATTATAGTCAGCAAATGAAAGTTTAGATTAAAAAGTCTGTTAATCTCATTCTGTTTTGTCTGGCAGAAGCAATATTTATTCCTCTCAGCACAACAGAAGGAGCCTATTTATCCCCTCCACCTGTGACCAAATTATTGCTAAATGCTGATTGCATCATACTTATTATCTAGTGTGATATAGGCAACAGTAACATGTGATCATCTGCAACTTTTTAAATTTTGTTGATAAACATACTTGATAAACATAAACATACTTGAGGGAGTCTTGGAATAATAAGATCACTTTATTCTTGGAATGTTATATTGAAACTTTTAGCTTCACTTGGTAACATGATCTGTTTAGTAGATTATGAATTGGGAATCAGATACTCCAAATTTTAAAATGAACACAGCTCTGTGATCTTGATTGAATCATTTAACTTTCTTTATTAGTAACCTATTTCACTACCTCTTCTCTTTCAGTTCCTGAGATACTATGAAAGAAATATACTTTACGTGATTTGTAAAGATTATCAGCATTCCTTGCCACTGAATGATCTATTAGTATAGAAGGTCCATAGTATGGAATATCCTTTATCTAAATTGAATTATATATAGTTCAAATAATAAATTAAACATTTATTTGAAAGACAAGTATTCTATTTTGTTTTGTTGTAAAAGTATAAACAGAATTAGTATGTACAAATATTAACTAATCTTTGTACTCCAAAATTATAACAAAAGTCATGGAAATCCAAATGCATTATATTATTCATTGACCAATATTATATAACACTAAGGAGATTAGGTCATTTAAAAAACTTTTGCAAGACAATGGGGTTAAGTTACTTGCCCAAGGTCTCACAACTAAGTTTCAAGTGCCAGAAGGCAAATTTGACCTTAGGTCCTCCTGACTCCAGGACTGGTGCTCTATCACTGCACCACCTCACTGCCCCAGATTAGTTCAGTCTTTTTAGTTTGTTTTTGCAAGGCAGTGTGGTTAAGTGACTTGCCCAAAGTAATATAGCTAGGTAATTAAGTGTCTGAGGTCACATTTGAACTCAGGTCTTCCTGACTCCAGGATCACAGATTAGCCCATTTTTAAGGATAAAGTTAGACACTAGACCTGAAACTCTCTACCAGTTCAGATTAGCACCTCCTCTGCAATTTATAGTCTTAGAGAGTTTTCTCTAGAAATGGCAGCAAACTCCAGTAATTATCAGATGGTAACTTGGAAAATTGTATATCAACATTATCTTTGTTTTACTATATTTTTTATTTATTTTGTTAAATATTTCCCAGTTACATTTTTCCACTTCTTTTTTAAAATTTATTTACACATTACTAAAATTGGCTTGTTTTAAGAATTAACATAATCCTCCCACACCCCATAAAAATAAAAAACCTCACAAGAAATAAAGTGAAAAAAAGAGAAAAGAAATGTACTTCAGTCTGTGTTCGATACCATCAGCTCTGTCTCTGAGGTGGATCACATTCTTTATCATAAGTCTAACAGAGAAGTTACTTCCATATTTTATTTTTCCACATATTTTTGCTGTTGCTGCTTATAATTCCCTCCATCCATTTCTCCCCACTACCAGTTATTATATTTTCTCTCTCTTTTCACTCTGTCCCTCTTCAAAAGTGTGCTGTGGGACAGCCAAATGGCATGGTAGATAGAGCACTGGCCCTGGGGCCCAGAGGCCCCAAGCCTATATTCCCCCTCAGAGACCCAGCAACCCCTAGCTCCATGGTTGCCAACAAGCCACTCAATTCCAACACCTTGCAAAAAAGTAAAAAAAGAAAATGAGTTATATCTGACTATCCTCTCCTATGATCTACCCTCTCCTCTATCCCCTACATCCCCCCTCTTCCCATGTCCCCTTTCTCCCATCCCCTTTCTCTCCTTTTTCTTCTAGATTTCTATGCCCTATTAAGTACATATGTTGTTTCCCTTCTGAGCTATTTCCAATGAGAATGAAGGCTCACTCAATCCCCCTCACCTTCCCCCCTTCCATACCATTGCAAAAGCTGCTTCTTGACTCTTTTATATGAAATATCTTAGTCTATTCTACTCCCCTTTCCTTTCTCCCAGTACATTTCCTTTTTACGCATTGACTCCATTTAAAAATATGTTATACCTTCATATTCAGCTCCCTCCTGTGCCTTGTATATATAAGCTCCTTCTAACTGCTCTAATAAATGAGAAGGTTCATATAAGCATTATCAGTATCATCTTCCCATGCAGGAATACATGCAGTTCATCAACATTAAATCCCTCATAATTTACCCTTCTCGTCCACTCTCTCTATGCTTCTTCACTCTGGTTGTTTCAACAGGAACATTTGAAATTCCTCTGTTTCATTGAAAGTCCATCTTTTCCCTTGGAAGAGGATGTTCACTTTTTCTGGGTAGTTGATTCTCAGTTGCATTCCAAGCTCTTTTGCCTTCTGAAATATATTCCAAGCCCTTTGAGCTCTTAATGTGGATGCCGCTAAATCCTGAGTGATCCTGACTGTGGCACCACAATATTTGAAATCTTTTATTCTAGCTGCTTGTAGTATTTTCTCTTTGACTTGGGAGTTCTGGGACTTAGCTATAATATTCTTGGGGGTTATTTTTTTTTGGCTCTCAGTAGGAGAGCAGTGGATTTTCTCAATTTCTATTTTGCCCTCTGCTTCTAGGATATCAGGACAATTTGCCTGTAGAAATTCTTTAAAAAATGAAGTCAAGGCTCTTTTCCTGATCATGACTTGTTTTTTCCTTAGGTTTTTGCAAGGCAAATGGGGTTAAGTGGCTTGCCCAAGGCCACACAACTAGGTAATTATTAAGTGTCTGAGGCCGCATTTGAACTCAGGTACTCTTGACTCCAGGGCCAGTGCTCTATCCACTGCACCACCTAGCTGCCCCAGCCCAATAATTTTTAAATTGTCTCTCCTGGTTTTGATTTCCAGATCCACTGTTTTTTTCAATGAGTATTTCACATTTTCTTCTAGTTTTTCATTCTTTTCATATTTTTTTTTGTTTCTTGATTCCTCCCAAAGTCATCAACTTCCTTTAGCTCCATTCTACATTTGAAGGATTTGTTTTCCTCAGAGAGCTTTCTTATCTCCTTTTACATCTGGCTAATTCTGCTTTTTAAGGTATTTTTCTCCTCATTAACTTTTTGAACTGTTTTTTCCATTTGACCTAAACTTGTTTTCAGTGTATTATTTTCTTCAGCATTTTTTTGAATCTCCTTGACTAAGCTGTTGACTTGGTTTTCATGTTTTTCCTGCATCTCTCTCATTTCTCTTCCCAATTTTTCCTTTACCTCCCTTAATTGATTTTCAAAATCTTTTTTGAGCTCTGAAATAGCCTGAGACCAATTTATATTTTTTGGAGGATTTAGATGCAGAAGCTGGAACTTTCTCATCTTCTGAGTATGTGCTTTGGTTCTCCATGGGACCAAAGTAACTGTTTATGGTCATTTCTCCTGCCTGTGCCTGGTTTTGGGGTGCTTCTTGAGCTTTTGAGTATTATTGGGACACCCCCACATGGACCTCAGTTCCTTCAAAGTCTTATGAGAGGCTCTGATTGCTCTCCTGTTTGTGCTTTGATCTATGGATGGCAGTGGCGGGGGGGGGGGGGGCGCAGACTACAACCAGGGTCTGAATATGAACAAAGCCCCAGAGTCCTGTCCCAGGGCCAGAGGAGAGACCTCAACAGTCTCCCTCCACCCCTCTACCTTCTGTGGGCTAAGCACTCTGGAAGCAGCTGCCCAGTGGCTCCCTGCTGGGGGACTCTGGGGAGCTCTGTGGGCCTGCTTCTGTTTTCTGGGCTCTGGGCTGTGCTCTTGGCTGTACTGAGGAGGGCCAGGTTGGCCTGAACTTCATGCTTGCTCTGGCAGAGGTTTCCTCACTGATCTTCCAAGTTGTGCTTGGTGTTCCCTGGGTTGCAGGTCAGGAAACTGCTTCTGCTGCCAGGAGCTGGTACTCCCCAGGACCCAGGTGCCCAGGCATCCAGTGGGCCATTCCCAGAAGAATGGAGCAAAGGAGCTTTGCTCCAGCCTGATATTCCTGGCTGTGCTGCTGTCCCTTCACCCTTGTGGAATAGAGCTTTCCCAAGATCTTCCAGGTTACCTTAGCAGGAGAATTGCCTTACTGGATCTTTCTGTGGGTTCTTCCTCTCGAAAATTTAGAGCCATAATTTTAAGGTTTTTGGAATATTTTGGAGAGAGCTTCTAGGAAAGGCTGTTCTCATGCTGCCATCTTGGCTCTGCCCCCCACCCCAGTTATATTTTGATCTAATTCTGGCAAAGCCTCTTGTGGTCAGCATGCAATATTCTCTGGGTACTAGAGCACTGACAAGTTAAATGACTTGCCCAGAGTCAAAAAACTGCTATATATTAGAGATGGATCCAGGTCTTCCTGGCTAGCTCTCTATTGACTAACCTTTGCTGCCCTTCCTAGCCTACTTTTAGCCTACATTACTATTAGCAAGCTCTCATTGGGCCCCTTCAGTTTATCTTTTTTATTTTCTTAAATTTGAGGGACTCTAGATAGATAAGGTTAAAAGCGTTGGTGTATATTATGCTCATTTCCAAAGCCAGGGAAAGACTGTCTGCCATGATGACTGCCTGCATAGCTCAGCTTTCACATACTGACTCCAGCAAAACCCCAAAGTTCAGAACAGATCATGTAATGATCAAGAAATTCAATTAAAAATGACATTTAAGGACTTCTGTTTCAGAAGGGCCTCAGTGTGACCCAAAACAAGGGACACGAGTTACCTGTAAGGTTCTGTGTCTAGAGGCAGGAAAATTGGAAGAAATTCCTAAGAAAGTCCTATAGTGGAGAGCTTGGCAGCATCTGGTAAAAGACCAGAGCAATGTGATATCTTCAGAACCCAGATATGAACAGCCCAGACCAAGGAATATAGATACCCCTAAAACTATGTCCTCACTTAGCAGAGAGGACCCTGAAGGCCCAGGAGGGCAGAACTTGGGGTTGTATTGTATTGTATTGGACATATAGTAATTCAGGTGACTCAGCACACCAAGTAGAGCCAATTGCTCTACTCAAAAGAGCAGCTGGAGATGGAATCTGGCCTAGCATTAGGCCCTGATTCAGGAACTAAAGCTGAGAGAGGAGTAAATCTAAGAAAACACTATCTTGTATCATAAATCATTGCAAATTTAATTCTACAAGCTGCAAGCAGAGATTAAAAGTATAAAAGATGCTTTTCCTACAAGGATTACATAATTAGAAGTGAAACAGATTTTTTTTTAAAAAAAAGGAAGTAAAAATTCTTAAGGAAAGGACAGGAAACAGAAGAAAATACTTAAATACTTAGAAGAAAAAGTGATAAACCTTACCTAAGAAGTAGACTTCCTGAAAACAGAATAGACCAAATAAAAATAATCCCAAGAGACAGCTAGAATTATTAGAAAAAATCGTAAGTGAAAGAATAGGAAAGAATGTAAGAAATATCATTTGTCTATTGATTCATTTAATTGAAAATGACTGATCTATAAGAACAACTTTAGGAACATTTTACTTCCTTAAAAATTATTATGGATCCCTCTCCCAAAGAAATTTTGTTTAAATGGTTTATATCTTTTGATATTTGTAGTATAAAGACTATCAGTAAACATTTATTAAATGCTTACTGTGGCAAAAAACAGTCCCTGCCCTCAAGGAGCTTGCAATCTAATGGGCTTATAAACATGCAAATGTATTCAAAACAATCTGTATATAGAATGAATAGGAAATAATTAATGAGGGAAGGCACTAGTTAAGAGATATTGGGGAAGAATTCCTGAAGGAGTATTAGAAGTTAAAAGATCTTAGGAAAAATTTACAGCAGTGGTTGATTTATTCAACAAAAGAGTAACGGAACTATATCATGTGGGCATCATTTTTTGGTGATAATTTGCCATGGTTCTCCAAGATTTATGAGCCTTTGAATTTTTCTCTTTCTTATTTAGAATAGTTGGAAAGTTTTATTCCCATAAACTTTGAAAACTAAAGAGACTTTCAAGTAATTTTTTTTTTAGGTTTTTGCAAGGCTAACAGGGTTAAGTGGCTTGCCCAAGGCCACACAGCTAGGTAATTTTTAAGTTCTGATTCAGGTACTCCTGACTCCATGGCCTTTGCTCTATCCACTCTGACACCGTAGCCGCCCCTCAAGTAATTATTAAACTCCACTCATTACAAATCAGGAATCCTTTTTGGGGGTGGCTGGGTGACGCACCAGCCCTGGAGTCAGGAGTACCAGAGTTCAAATCCGGCCTCAGACACTTAACAATTACCTAGCTGTGTGACCTTGGGCAAGCCACTTAACCCCATTGCCTTGCAAAAACCTAAAAATAAATAAATAAGAATTCTTTTTGTCCTGTTCTGTTTACTAACCAAGATTAGATTTATTATTGAGTACCTTTAGTGTGACTGAAATGAGAAAGAAATCCTAAAAATTCTGCAATATCTTTTTCTAATTCAAATAGAATCTTTGTTCATTGTGAATGTAAATAAACAAATTATCTTAGCTACTGTTTCTAAGCTATAATTTAAAGTGTCCCAGTTTAAGCCCAGTGATGGCTTAATGAAAGTTTGTCATTTTCAGACATTAAAGGCACTTAGATGGTATAATTGCATAACGTATATTTAGTATCTATACCAGTAAGCTCAAAGTGCTTTGATTATATATTTGCTTGTCTGTGTTGTTCAACTTGCCTAAACTTGAAAAAAGTTATTTGATTGAGTGGTGTCTAGGTGTGGCATCCAAGATGTATTTGTTTTGTACGGTAATTTCTTTATCCTTAGAAACCTTGAGAGAAATATCTGAAGAGTTCATTTCTATAGCAAAATGTGACATATTTCTGGAATTTTTTTTTCTTAGAGGAATCTTAACTCTGGTACAATGTTGAAGAATGGATACATTGGAGATGGAGTAATGTTACATAAAAACACGTATCCCATGACCATTCTTCCAGGGAACCGCCTATTATGCTTTATGTATCAAAGTGAAAATTGCCACTGTATAGCAATGAGCCTGTTTCATTTCTAACTAGACCTTTCTTACATCTTGACATATTGCCAGGGTAAAGATAGTTACTCAAAAGATAGAGACCAAGACATTGCAGAATCCTGCCATGATCTTAATAATTACAGTCACACAATCTGAGAAAATTGAAAAGGGACTTCAGAAGCCATGGAGTCCAACCTATACTCGTAAGAGCCTTTGCTTTAAGATAGCCAGTGAGGAAAAGTCACTTTTTTCTAAGGCAGTCCATTATACTTTTTAGATAAATCTGTTTATTTTACTTTATATCAAGTCTATGTTTGCCTCTTTGTAATTTTCACCAATTTCTCCTAGTTCTGCTTCTGGGGTCAAATAGTTTAAAGCTTCTTCATATAACAGTTTCAGTAATACTACTTCTAATAAATAATAGCTAGCATTCATATAATTCTGTAAGCTTTATAAAAATGTTTACAGATATCTCATTTTATCCTCACAACCTTGTTTTGTACTATTATTATCACAGAGATTAAATGACTTGCTGACAATCAAACAGCTTGTAACAACTGTATGAGTCTAAATTGGAGCTCCTATCTTCCTGACTCAAGGACTACTATGCTTCCTACCATCTTAAGTCAATATCAGATTTCTTGGAGAAAGTGAAATAGGGATACAGAACTCCTCTTCATGTATTGGGGTGGTATAGAGCCCTCCCACCATCATAATAGAAACGAAAAGCTGTTTTTAGGAAGTTTCCCTTGTGATGGGTCAATAGGCTGATAGGCTGAAAGTCTGATCTAATCTCACTTCACATGGTGGCTGTGGGCTGTAACAGTGAAACACAAATATTGTCAAGAATACCTGTGGTATCTGTTTGATAGGCAGGGTGACAGGTCATTTATAGTATAAAGAACATCTAAGAAATGATCTTCTTGGGCAAAATCAATTGCCTTGAGAGAACTGTACAAGTGTGAGATGAAACTTGACAATGTTTTCACAAGTTTTTTTTTTCCTTCCTGTCTTTTTGTAAACAGGGCCTTTGAAGATGAAAATATGAAACTCCGGAAGTTGAAACTGGATAATCAGGTAAGATAGATTCCATTTTTTAGCATAGAACTCCTAATAGTATCGTGACTTTTTATGGTCTTGTTCTTCCTAAGCATAACAGATTTTTTTTCCCTTTATTACTTAATGAAACAAGGACTGGAAAGGAAGAGTTACTTAGATTTGTGCATTCAATAATGTCTTTTGAGTTAGCATAGCCCATGACTCAGGAATGCAGTTCTCTGTTTGCATAGACCAGGTTCAGTCTTGGAGATACTTCTGTAAAACATCAGAAAATAGCTCATGTCTGATGGAAGACTAAAAGCATTCTCTATTTCCATTTTAGGAATTCAGACCAATAACACATAGGCTACAGGACAGCCTTTATTTAATTAAACAAAAAAGCTTAAAACAGAAAGGACACAGATCTCAACCTCATTAATATTGAAAATAAGTCCTTTTCTGGTGGGCTCAGCTCCTCCCCAGGGACTTGAATGGTACTCCAGATCCATAGGTATTGCCTTAAGTTATCTTTCTCTAAGAAGGAAAAGAACTTAGAATTGAAAGATAATTCCTTTTTTTCTGGCCCTATGTAGTCCATGTTACTCATCTATATGAAATAACTATATCTGAATTAGCTGTTTTCTCTGGCTAATGAAGGTCAGATTAGCATTTGCTTCTCTATATTGTGACTCTGGGCTTTTCTACTCCAGAACTACTAGTGTAGTGAAAAGAGCATTAACTGACTCTGGAGTTCAAGGACTTGAGTTTAAATCCCACTTCTAATACTTCTTCACTTCTCTGGATCTCAGGTTCCTCATCTATAAAAAAGAGGAAATTAGCCTATATGGCCATGAGTCCCTTCCAGTTCCAAATCTGTGATCCTCCTTCCAAGGGTCCAAGAAATATATAATTTCCAGAAGACTTGTTTCAGTAATTCCTCCTTTGCCACTCTGCCCTCGTTGCCTGGGCTGGGTCATTTCCTGGTTGGGTGTAGGCTTTTTCTCCTCATCCCATCAAAGATCTATGTTTACTCTCTGTGTTCTGTCTCTGTCTCTTTTCTGTCTGTCTGTCTTTCTCTCTCCCCTCAAGGGCAAGCTCTTGAATTCATATTATGTGACTTAGTTAATCCTTACAAGTCTTAATGGGGACATTTACACCTTACATAAGGAGATATGTGTAGTGTTAGAATGAAGTAGCCAAAAGAATCCAGGAGGATTAAAGAGGAATAAAAATCAAAATTAAATCAGAACCATATTGTGACAGACTTTAAATGCTCAGTTTATGTTTTAATTTAGAAGCAATAGGAAGCCACTGGAGATTTTTGAGCAAGAGATAATGTGGTCAGACTTGTGCTTTAGGAAGACTATTTTGGCAAATAGATTCTATTTGGATAACCTATTGGAAAGGGTAATGACTGGAAACAAGAAAACCAATTAGGAAACTGTTTTAGTAATCTAGATGGGGAGGTGATAAGACACTGAACCAGAATGGTAGTTTTTAAGTAGGATAAGAGGACAAATACAGGAGATGTTGTAGAATCCTTGAAATTTGGCATTAGATTGGATGGAAATAGGGCAAGGAGATGGGGAGGAGTGGACAGTTAAAAGATAAGGAAAAAAATAAAAGATGACTCCAAGGTTTTGAATTCTGGTTTGGATGAACTAGAAGAATGGTGGTGCCTTCCATGGAAATAGATTATGTTTGGAGGAAGGGTGTGTTTAGAACAAAAGGTAATTCATTTAGTTTTGAATATATAGAGTTGGGAATAACTGTTGGGATATCCAGTAGATTGTCTAGCAGGCAAGTTGATGATGCTGCATTAGAGTTAAGGGAAAAGATTACAGCTGAAATTCTGGATTAGGGAATTGTCTTCAGAGAAATGATCATCGAACCCTTGGGAGCTGATATCATCAAAGGATACATTTTAGATGGGATCTTAGATTCAGATCTGGAATGAATTTCTCAGGTCATCTAGTCCAATTCCTTCAATATGTAGATGAGGAAACTGAAGCCCTGTAAAATTTCATTTCACACAAGTAGTGAATCAACACTTACCTCCACCAGTTGCTTCAGTGACTTGAAATATAAGTTATGTAGACCTAGTGATTTGGACTTGTTGATAAACTGAATCAGATCAGCAATATTATGTAAAGGCATAACATTTTAGTTTTTAGCTGCAGCATATACAAAAATATCTCTATCATTTGGAAGTTGGAAAAACTAATCAGTTGGAAGATTCTCAACACAAGTAAGCATTCCTGATAGACTTCAAAATAAAATCTCTGATCTAATAAGTTTAAGAAGTCTATGAAAAGTTACATGTAACCTAGCTGTGTGGGCCACTTAACCCCATTGCCTTGCAAAAAACCTAGAAAAAAAATTATATGGTTTTTATTAAGAGCCCTCAACTGGTGGTGGTGGTGGTAGTAGTGGGGTTAATTCAGCTCAGGAGAGAAATGAAAATCATACACAGGCGGGGTTGCTAGCAGGGCAATCTAGCAGATCCGTTTATTGTCGAAAGAGTCGGAATATTTAAAGACAAAACCACATCATTTACATACAAGAAAAAATAAGTCAGAATAACCTAGGCTCTGCTCAAGGTTGAGACACTTGGCTCAACATTTTCCCAGGAAGACCAGATAATGTCTTTATCAGGCAGGCAGTTTTGATAAAACAGAGGTCCATGGAAAACTTCTACAGAAGGGTCATGTGAGCTCAGAGCAAGTCAGGTTGACCTCTCTCTGAACTCCTCCTGCTATTATCAACATGTTTTAAGTTTGATTAGAAATGTAATCAGTGTGTCAGATCTTACTCTGTCTCCATCCATATTATTAGACATGTTTTCCCTCTGCTCTTATTTCAGAATTTATTGATTATTATGGATGTATCATTTTTATGCTGATGACTTTCTAATCTGTATCTTCAGTCTTGATCTTAGCTCTAAGACACTGTTTTTCAGGGTGGTTAGGTGGCGCAGTGGATAGAGCACCGGCCCTGGATTCAGGAGTACCTGAGTTCAAATCTGGCCTCAGACTCTTGATAATTACCTAGCTGTGTGGCCTTGGGCAAGCCATTTAACCCTATTTGTCTTGCAAAAATCTTAAAAAAAAAAAGACATTGTTTTTCAAAGTTTCTTTAATAATTCTTCCCTTTCCATTTTCATTGCCCTACCCATTCCTACCCAAATTATTAAAAACTACTTCCTAATTAAATTTATTTTTTATATATTTTTTATAAGCAATAGTTTAACATTGTGAATAAAGACCTAGTCTCTGATTCAGGAAGACCTTAGTTCTAGTCCCACCTTTTATACACACTGGCTGTGTATGTGTGTGTGTGAGATCCTGGGCAGGTCATTTAACCTCTGTCAATGCCTTGGGCAATTCTAAAAGTATAAATTTGCAGGAAAGATGTCAGATGCATTGGTAAAGGAAGTTTCATACCAAGACCACCCTACATCCTGATCCTGATATTCAAAATTTTACAACCTGACTCCAATTCATCTTTCAGCACTTATCTCATACTACTTCTGTTCATGTATTTTTGTGTTCTGACCAAACTGGACAACCCTTAACCCCCTCCATTCTTTGTCTTTTGCTATCTCTGTGTCTTCAGGTCATCCCCACTTCTGGAATGGATCACCACCCCAACTGCCTGATTCCATATGCTGGCCTTTAAGACGTGGGGTGGCTAGGTGGCGTAGTGGATAAAGCACCAGCCGTGGAGTCAGGAGTACCTGGGCTCAAATCTGCTCTCAGACGCTTAATAATTACCTAGCTGTGTGGCCTTGGGCAAGCCACTTAACCCCATTTGCCTTGCAAAAACCTAAAAAAAATTTTTTTAAAAATTAAAAAAAAAGACTTAACATAGGGGCTACTTCCCTTTATGAAAACCTTTCTTCATTTTATCTTTAGCTTCATGGGCCTAGGGACAGGCTTAGATCTTGCCTGTGCATGAAGTACTCTGTACTTGTCTGATTCGCTCTTGTACAGTTAATTGTCTACATGTAATAATCTTGTTTAATTATGATATTTTCCCAAAAATAAGACTGGGTCTTATTAATTTTTTGTTCCAAAAGGTGCCTGTTTACACTGTTGCAACTTTATACCCACTGCTTCTAGTTCTGCCTCCTGGGAGATTCAGAAGAATTTTAATCCCTCTTCTGCACTGAAGTCATGTCTTCTCTAGGTTTAATCTAAACCTCCACAGTTTCTCACCCTTATCCTCACATAGCTTGGATTTAAGAACCTTCCCCATCCTGGTTGTTCTATTCTGTTCAGCTTGTCAACAGCATTGCATACAATGTGGCATCAAGAACTGAACTGCCCTCCAGTCACATTCTGACCAGGGCAGAATATGTTAGGACATCTATTGTATCTCCCCAGTATAAGACTGGATCTTATATTAATTTTTTCTTCAAAAGATGCATTAGGTCTTATTTTCAGGGGATATCTGAAGATAGCTGTCATTCCTGCAGGAATCATTATTTCATCTATTCTTTTCTCTGCTAGTTTCTTCAGACTAGCATGGTGAGGGCTGACTGAATCCCAGACTAGTGGACCTCTTTGGCCCCCTTGCAAAACAAGTGGCAGTATTAAAGTGACCCACTCCTTGTGTGTGCTGAGCTTTTTTGGTTTGAAGAATATAAATGCCCGAAACATATTTAGTCTTATCTTTCTTGCTCTTGGTGATGATTAGAGATGGCTTTCTATCTTTTCATCAAGTACACATGTTATTTGTATGGTGTCTGTGTTTTGATGGTCATTTGGCACAAAAGTTTTGAGTTCATCTGTTTACACAAGCACTTGACTTTCATTCAGAGGTATTTACCCATTCATTGGATATTTACAAATAATTATAATTTATATTATCATTTATCTTAAGTATTAATGTTAATAATTTATTTCTATTTAATTAGATATTAATATTATTTTATAATTCAATATGTTTATCATAGGTTGCAATGGAATACTAAATGCTTCCGTCTGGCTGACGATCTTAACTGGGGCTTATTTTGGGGTTAGGGTTTATATTATGAGCATCCTGAAAAAATTTATGCTACGTCTTATTTTTGAGAAAATGTCATATAAAAACTTTTTGAGTATATTGGGTTAGTTTCTATCTATCATCCATACAGCATAGTTTCTTGCTTAGGAAATGTTTTCTGAATGCAGTTGAATCTTAAACCCTAGACCTTGTAGAAAAATCTAAGTCATTTAGAGCAGAGTCAGAATACTATTTTCTCGTGACAGTAATTTAGTAGCACACAGCTATTACTGTATATGTAATATACAGTGTGGCAAGGTAAATATTAAGTTAGGTTTTAGCACTACATTGTAGTAATTTTGGCTTATAGTTCACAGTTTGTCTCTCCTTTAGCTTTTCCTTCCATTAAATCAAAATGAGCTCGTATTAACTCAGTTGTAATTCTTCTTTCTCCCTAACCATTGTATACTTCTAATGGCATGGTCCAAATTATCATATTATCTGAATCTTTTTTCTTTCATACAAAACAGACTAGGTTCAAAAACAAACTTAATTTTCCCAATCCCTTCTGAAATATTTGTTTCCTTTACAGATCACTGGAGAGAAAATACAGTGTTATTTTAGCAGCTAATCCCTTCCTTCTCATTGATTTTTCTTCCCTGCCAACACTTTCCTGAAGCAGAGTTAGTGAAAAAAAAAGGCAAAGAAAATGCTTGTTTTATTTGACTGACAATATCCATGTATAACTTTTTTTTTAAAAAAAAAACAACCTTGGCTTCTCTTATTTTTTAACATGAGACTTACAAGTTAATTCAATTACTGTAGATTTTTTAACTATTCATGTACTAAAAGTTTAAAATTGTCACTATCATTTCCCATTATAGTCTCTCTCATTTTTGCTGTTTAGTACCATTTCTTTCTTACCATTCTGTTCTTTGAATCATTTCAGATTGCTGAAAGCTTCCCTCAGGAATTTTTGAATTTCTTAGATTCTTATCTATTTTGTTATTTACCTCTGTCCTTTGTGCCTCTCTGATTCATTTCTGTTAGTGAGAAATAAGAAAGTAATCCTGGTTATCTTTTAGTAAAAAATCTAAATCCCCAATTTACTTTAGATTTTACCTGTAAATTTAGTAGCTAGGAAGTTAGGAGCCTGTTATTTAATTGTGAATTTATCCTTTGTTAAGATGCACATATAACAAATGAAAATAATTGAAGAAACCCTTTTAAATTTATAATATAGGACATGTGTGAAGTGCTTAATCAGACTTTTACTATAAAGTAATTAAATTTAAAGGGGACAATATTACCCCCAAGTTTTCTCCACAGTACTAAGTAATATAGTATCTGGGTTTTATGGCTCACATATTTTTTCTTTATAACTTATTATAATGAAATATTTTAATAAAACTTTATTTTTTAAAAGATTTTATTTATTTTGAGTTTTACGATTTTTTTCCCCCTAATCTTACTTCTTTCCTCCACCCCTGCAGAAGGCAATTGGCCAGTCTTTGCATTATTTCCATGTTATACATTGATCCAAATTGAATGTGATGAGAGAGAAATCATACCCTTAAGGAAGAAACATAAAATAAAAGAGATACCAAGATCAGACAATAAGATATGGTTTTTTTTTTTCCCCTAAATTAAAGGTAATAGTCCCTGGTCTTTGTTCAAACTCCTCAGTTCTTTCTCTGGATACGGATGGTATTCTCTATTGCAGAAAGCCCCAAATTGATTCTGATTGTTGCACTGTTGGAATGAGGAAGTCCATTAAGGTTGATCATCACTCCCATGTTGCTGTTAGGGTGTACAATGTTTCTCTGGTTCTGCTCATCTCATTCAGCATCAGTTCATGCAAATCGCTCCAGGCTTCCCTGAATTCCTGTCCCTCCTGGCTTCTAACAGAACAATAGTGTTCCCTGACATACATATACCACTGTTTGCTAAACCATTCCCCAATTGAAAGACAGTTACTTGTTAATAAAACTTTAAATAAAAGTTTTTCATTTATGATAATTTCCAATGGTGATAATTTAAAATGACCTTAAGCATGACAACAGTTTATATTTATTTTTTAAGGTTTATAAAACCCTTCTTTCCATATTATAGAAAGAAACTAAGGCCTAAAAGTTAAATGACTTAAAAGTATTTCATATCGTTCTATACTATTTAATCATCTTAAGTTCATTATAATATTCTGATACTAATTTCTCAGTTTATTTAATTATATTGTTACACATTTTCAATTACTTATCATTACAGTAATATAACATAATTTATAACATGTTATAATGTCTTTGAATGGATAGTTCTTTTTAAAAAATAAATTCTCCATAATGAGATTAACTCAAAGAATATGACTTTTTTGTAACTGGGATTCAAGATTATATTTCAAAAAGATTTTATCCATTTGCACTTATTTATGAATTTTTATATTTTTCCATTACCCCAACAGTATTTCATTTTTTTTGCCAATTTGTTGGATATAAACTGTTTACCCAAAAGTTGTTTTAATTTATATTTTAAGTATGGTTGTCTATTGTTGTTCAGCTGTTTTTAATTGTGTCTGACTTTGTGACCCCATTTGTGTTTTTCTTATAGTATTTTGCCATTTCCTTATCCATCTCATTTGACAGATGTAGTAAACAGAATTAGACAGTAATTAGTTAGCACAGTTAGTATGAGTCTGAGGTTAGTTTGAATTCAGGAAGTTGAGTTTTTCTGACATCAAGACTGATACTTTAATCAACTGCACCACTAGGTGCCCATTGTAGGTTTTTAATTTTACCTGAATTATGGTCTCTATTCTGCCAGTAATGAATGGTATAATTTTGGACAACTTATGTGCCCTCTATACCACAATTTTCCTACATCATAAAAAGGGAGAATAAGTTCCTCCCTTGTTATGTTATAGGGTTGTGAGGATCACTGAAAGATACTTAGAAAGTCTTTTTTTTTAATTAATTTTTATTAAAGATATTATTTGAGTTTTACAATTTTCCCCCCAATCTTACTTCCCTACCCCCACCCCTCCATGGAAAGCAATCTGTCAGTCTTTACTTTGTTTCCATGTTGTACCTTGGTCCAAATTGGGTGTGATGAGAGAGAAATCATATCCTTAGAGAAGAGACAAGAAGTCTAAGAGGTAACAAGATCAGACAATAAGATATCTGTGTTTTTCAAAATTGAAGGGAATAGTCCTTGAACTTTGTTCAAACTCCACAGCTCCTTATCTGGCTACAGATGGCACTCTCCTTTGCACACAGCCCAAAATTGCTCCCGATTGTTGCACTGATGGGATGAGCGAGTCCTTCAGGGTTGATCATCACTCCTATGTTGCTGTTAGTGTATACAGTATTTTATTGGTTCTACTCATCTCAACATCAGTTCATGCAAATCCCTCCAGGTTTCCCTGAAATCCCGTCCCTCCTGGTTCCTAATAGAACAGTAGTGTTCCATGACATACATATGCCACAGTTTGCTAAGCCATTCCCCAATTGAAGAACATTTACTTGATTTCCAATTCCTTGCCACCACAAACAGGGCTACTATAAATATTTTTGTACAAGTAATATTTTTACCCTTTTCATCATCTCTTCAGGGTATAGACCCAGTAGTGGTATTGCTGGGTCAAAGGGTATGCACATTTTTGTTGCCCTTTGGGCATAGTTCCAAATAGCTCTCCAGAAGGGTTGGGTGAGTTCACAGCTCCACCAACAGTGTAATAGTGTCCCAGATTTCCCACATCCTTTCCAACAATGATCATTATCCTTCCTGGTCATATTGGCCAATCTGAGAGGTGTGAGGTGGTACCTCAGAGAAGCTTTAATTTGCATTTCTCTAATAATTAATGATTCAGAGCATTTTTTCATATGGCTATGGATTACTTTGATCTCCTCATCTGTAAATTGCCTTTGCATATCCTTTGACCATTTGTCAATTGGGGAATGGCTTTTTGTTTTAAAAATATGACTCAGTTCTCTGTATATTTTAGAAATGAGTCCTTTGTCAGAATAATTAATTGTAAAGATTGTTTCCCAATTTACTACATTTCTTTTGATCTTGGTTACAGTGGTTTTATCTGTGCAAAAGCTTTTTAATTCAATGTAATTGAAATCATCTAATTGGTTTTTGGTGATGTTCTCCAACTCTTCCTTAGTCATAAACTGCTCCCCTTTCCATAGATCTGACAGGTAAATTAGTCCTTGATCTTCTAATTTGCTTATAATATTATTTTTTATGTCTTAAGTCCTGTAACCATTTGGATCTTATCTTAGTAAAGGGTGTTAGGTGTTGGTCTAATCTAAGTTTCTTCCATACTAACTTCCAATTATCCCAGCAGTTTTTATCAAAGAAAGAGTTTTTATCCCAATGGCTGGACTCTTTGGGTTTATCAAACAGCAGATTACTATAATCATCCCCTGCTTTTACACCTAGTCTATTCCACTGGTCCACCACTCTATTACTTAGCTAATACCAAACTGTTTTGATGACTGATGCTTTATAATATAATTTTAGATCAGGTAGGGCTAAGCCACCTTCTTTTGCACTTTTTTTTCATTAAGTTCTGGCAATTCTTGACTTTTTATTTCTACATATGAATTTACTTACAATTTTTTCTAACTCATTAAAGTAACTTTTTGGAATTTTGATTGGTAGGGCACTAAACAGATTAGTTTTGGTAGAATTGTCATTTTTATTATATTAGCTCTACCTATCAATAAGCAGTTGATATTTGCCCAGTTATTTAAATCTGATTTAATTTGTATGAGAAGTGTTTTATAATTATTTTCAAAAAAAATCTGAGTCTGTCTTGGCAAATAGACTCCCAAGTATTTTATATTGTCTGAGGTTACTTTGAATGGGATTTTTCTTTCTAGCTCTTCCTGTTGTATCTTGCTAGACATATATAGAAAAGTTGAGGATTTATGAGGGTTTATTTTATAACCTGCAACTTTGCTAAAATTGCTAATTGTTTCCAGTAGTTTTTTGGATGATTTCTTGGGATTCTCTAGGTATACCATCATGTCATCTGCAAAGAGTGAGAGTTTTTTTCTTCCTTCCCAATTCTAATTCCTTCAATTTCTTTTTCTTCTCTAATTGCTGAAGCTAACATTTCTAATACAATATTGAATAGTAGTGGTGATAATGGACACCCTTGTTTCACCCCTGATCTTATTGGGAATGCCTCTCCCCTCTCCCCATTGAATATAATGCTTGTTGATAGTTTCAGATAGATACTGCTAATTATTTTAAGGAACAGTCCATTTATTCCTACACTCTCTAGTGTTTTTAATAGGAATGGATGCTGTATTTTTGTCAAAAGCTTTTTCAGCATCTATTGATATGATCATATGATTTCTGATAAGTTTGTTGTTGATATAATTGAGTATACTAACAGTTTTCCTAATATTGAACCAACCCTGCATTCCTGGAATAAATCCTACTTGATCATAATGTATTATCCTAGTGATAGCTTGTAATCGTTTTGCTAAGATTTTATTTGAGATTTTTGCATCTATATTCATCAGGGAAATAGGTCTATAATTTTCTTTCTCTGTTTAACTCTTCCTGGTTTAGGTAACAGCACCATATTGGTTTTATAGAAAGAGTTAGGCATATGGGGGCAGCTGGGTGGTGAAGTGGATAGAGCACCAGCCCTGGAGTCAGGAGTACCTGAGTTCAAATCTGGCCTCAGACACATAATAATTACCTAGCTGTGTGGACTTGGGCAAGCCACTTAACCCCCATTGCCTTGCAAAAAAAACTAAAAAAACAAAGTTAGGCAGAGTTCCATCTTTCCCTATTTTTCCAAAGAGTTTATATAGAATTGGAACCAATTGCTCCTTAAATGTTTGGTAGAATTCACTTGTGAATCCATCAGGTCCTGGAGATTTTTTTTTAGGGAGTTCAATAATTGCTTATTGAATTTCTTTTTCTGAGATAGGGTTGTTTAGGTATTTAATCTCTTCTTCATTTAACCTGGGCAACTTATATTTTTGTGAATATTCATCCATTTCACTTAGATCATTAAATTTATTGGCACAGAGTTGGGCAAAATAATTTTGAATTATTACTTTAATTTCCTCCTCATTGGTGGTTGAGTTCACCTTTTTCATTTATGATACTAGCAATTGGGTTTTCTTCTTTCTTTTTTTTAATCAAATTGACCAGAGCTTTTTCAATTTTATTGTTTTTTTCATAATACCAACTTTTGGTTTTATTTGTTAAATCAATAGTTTTTTTGCTTTCAATTTTATTGATTTCTCCTTTAATTTTTAGAATTTCTAATTTGGTATTTAATTGGAGATTTTTGATTTGTTCTTTCTCTAATTTTTTTAGTTGCATATTTAGTTCATTGATTTCCTCTTTCTCCAATTTATTCATGTAAGCATTTAGAGCTATAATATATCTCCTGAGAGTCACTTTGAATGAATCCCATAAGTTCAGGTATGTTGTTTCATTATTATCATTATCTAGGATAAAATGGTTAATTCTTTATATAATTTGTTTTTTGGTCCACTCATTTTTTTTAAAATGAGGTTATTCAGTTTCCAATTTGTTCTGGGTCTATACCTCCTTGGCCCAATATTGCATATGACTTTTATTGCATTGTGATCTGAGAAAGATGTATTCACTATTTCTGCCTTTCTGCAGTTGATCATTAGGTTTTTATGTCCTAGTACATGGTCAATTTTTGTATAAGTTCCATGTACTACAGAGAAAAAGATATATTCCTTTCTATCCCCATTCAGTTTCCTCCATAAGTCTACCATATCTAATTTTTCTAACAATCTATTTACCTCCTTAACTTCTTTCTTGTTTATTTTATGATTCGATTTATCTAGATCTGAGAGTGGGAGGTTGAGGTCTCCCACTAGCAGAGTTTTGCTATCTATGTCTTCCTGTAGTTCATTCAGCTTTTCCTCTAAGAATTTGGATGCTGTCCCACTGGGTGCATATATATTCAGTATTGAAATGACTTTATTGTCTATGGTACCTTTTAGGAGGATAAAGTTTCCTTCCTTATCTCTTTTAATGCTGTCTATTTTTGCTGCTGCTTTGTCTAAGATAAGGATTGCTACTCCTACTTTTTTTACTTCAGCTGAAGCAAAATATATTTTGCTCCAACCTTTTACCTTTACTCTATATGTATCTCTCTGCTTCAAATGAGTTTCTTGTAAGCAGCATATTGTAGGATTCTGTTTTTTTTAATCCACTCTATTTGCTTATGTTTTAAGGGAGAGTTCATCCCATTCACATCAAAGTTATGATTACTAATTCTTTATTGCCCTCCATGCTATCTTCCCTCTGATTGTATTTTTCCCCTTCCCCCCCTTATCTATATTCCCAAGTATTTTGTTTCTGAATACCACCCCCTTCAGTGTGTTTGCCCTCCTATATCACACCCTCCCCTTTCTTTCCCCTTTCCCTTTTTCCCTTTTCCCTTCCCTTCCTTTTGTTATTTCCCCTTTTTGCCCCCATTCCCCTTCCCTTTCTCCATCCCCCCTCCCCTTTGCCCCTTTTAATACTTAAAAGGTTAGATGTTTTATAAGTTAACTGAGTATGTGTAGGTTGACTTTAAGCCAAGTCTGATGAAAAGAAGATTCAGGTGTTTCTCATCTGTTCTCTTCTTCTCCTCTATTACCATAGGTTTTTTGTACCTCTTAGTGTAATGAAATTTACCCCATTCAATCCCCTCCCTCCTCCCGTCTCTTTCCTGTCCCCCTTTTTAAGGAGGTAGTGTTTTTTAGATCATTCTCTCAAAGTCATAGAAAATTCTGAGTGTCTGTCCCTTCTAGTTCAGTATATTCTATTGAATAGAGTCAAAATTCCTGAGAGTTATTAGAGTCTTTCTCCCATGTGGGATTAAAGCCAGTTACATCTCTTTAGATAGCAGTCTCATGGATAGGTCATGAATGCCCTTCATTTCTGGCTAGGTATATTCTCTCTGTTAGAGTTACAATTCTCAAGATTTATGAGAATCTTTTTCCCTATGCTGGGATATAGCCAGTTTCAACTTACTGGATAACATTTTTTTTCTTTTTACCACCCCCCCCTCTTTTTTTTTTAACCTTTTCATGTGTCTCTTGAACCTCCTGTTTGATGTCCAAATTTTCTATTTAGCTCTGGTCTTTTCTTCAGGAATTTTTGGAATTCTTCCATTTCATTAAATGTCCATCCTTTTCCCTGGAAGAGAAGGCTCAGCTTTGCGGGAAAGTAGATTTTTTGGCTGCATTCCAAGCTCTCTTGCTCTTTGAAATATCTCGTCCCAGGCCCTTCGATCCCTTAATGTTGATGCAGCCAGGTCCTGTGTGATCCTTATTGTGGCTCCTTGATATTTAAATTGTTTCTTTCTGGCTGCATGCAGGATTTTATCTTTTATTTGATAGTTCTGGAATTTGGCCACAACATTCTTTGGTGTTTTCATTTTAGGATCTTTTTTCTGGTGGGGATTGATGTACTCTTTCAGTAACTACTTTGCCCTCTGATTCCAGGATATCAGGGCAGTTTTCCATCACTAGATCCTGTACTATTAAGTCCAGGCTTTTTTTCTCTTCAATGTTTTCAGGAAGTCCTATAATTTTCAGGTTGCTCCTCCTCGATCTATTCTCGAGGTCAGTGGTTTTGTTGATGAGGTATTTTACATTTTCTTCTATTTTTTTATTTTTTTATTTTGTTTAACTGACTCTTGCTGTCTCATGGAGTCATTAGTTTCTGTAGACTCCATTCCTTTTTGGGGGGAGGAGTTTTCTTCATTAACCTTTTGCAACTCCTTTTCCAGTTGGTCAATTCTACTTTTGAAAGAGCTTTCCATTTGACCAATTGAAGTTTTGAGAGAATTATTTTCTTTTTACATTTGCCCAATTGAGGATCTGAGAGAAATATTCTCATTTTGTAATTGTCCAATTGATGATCTGAGAGATTTATTCTCCTTTTGTATTTGTCCAATTGTACTTTCTAAGGTTTTGTTTTCTTGTTGTAAGGTATTAATTGTCTCTCCCAAATTTTCCAGTTGATTTTTAAGCTCCTTCCTTATTTCTTCAAGGAAGTCTTTCTGTGCTGAAGACCAGATCGTATTCTCCTTAGAGGTTCCAGGTCTTTCTGAGTTAGGTTCTTTCCCTTCCAAGAATTTTTCTATGGATCCACCTTTTCGCTGACTCTTCTTCATTTTGCTAAGACCTTGATTTGGGGAGGGGCTGGTTCACAGGTGCTTGGGATTGCTAAAGGCTTTACTCACTGAGTGCAGTTTCTCTGGCTGGCCAGTAGGAGGTGTTGGTTGCTTTCTCAGGAGTGTCTGTGACCTTGATTGAGGCCTTGAGGGGATTGAGGCTTGAAGGGAGGATTTGGAGCTATTGAATTCTTTTGCCTTCAGTCAATGGTTGTCTTTACCCTGGCCTGAGGTCATTCCTCAGCTGGGCTGGTTCTTCTGCTCACACACCTGGGCTTGAAGCAGAAGTAGTTTGCATTTGTTTGCTCTGGGAAGAGGTCTGAGCTGTAATGGGACTCTGAGTCCCTCAGACCAGAGGAGCCCAGGGATGGTGTCTGAAGCTCTCCTGCACCAGAACTTTCCCCCCCAGGCCTGTCTGCAAGCTCCCGGGGGACAGCCCCAATACCAGTGCCTCTGCTCCCTAGTTGACTCAAGCCCCTGCCATCTAGCCCCACTGCTGATCCAGCAGGTTCAGCTCTCGGGCCCTCAGATTCCCGACTCCAATTCAGCTGTTAATCTGGTTGATGGGGGGTGATCCTCCCTCTGAGCCCAGACTCACCTGCCCAAATTCGGCCAATGCTGCTGGGTGAGACAAATCCTGAGGTAGATGTTCTTTCTCCTGGCTTTTCTTGCTAGGTTTTGTGGGTCGGATTTCTTTTAAGAGATTTGTTTCATGTGATAGATGGGGAAAGATCAGGAGACTTTAGAACTGTGCCTGTCTTCTCTCCACTATCTTGGCCGGAAGCCCGAAAGTCTTAATTTTATTAGAATAATGAGTCTAGGGGAAGCTAGGTGGCACAATGGATAGAGCACCAACTCTGGAGTCAGAAGGACCTGAGTTCAAATTCGATCTCAAACACTTAATAATTACCTAGCTTATGTAACCTTGAGCAAGTCACTTAACCCTTGCAAAAAAAAAAAAAGAATAACGAGTCTAGATTCTGTTGTCATTACTATTATGGTAAGTGACAGCTATTTTCATTATCATAACTATTTCATAGCGAGCTTTGCTGGAAAAGAAACAAAGGAAGAAACGTCTTGAGCCCCTCATGGTACAACCAAACCCAGAAGCCAGGCTTCGCCGATCAAAGCCAAAGGCTTGTGAAGAGCAGACCCCTTTGGTAGAGCCTCACACTCATCTTTGCAGTGATGTGGTGTTGCATGGTATGTATCTAGCCAACATTCTTTCTTACCAATGTTGAGGATAGACCAGCAAATTTCCTGGGAAAACAGATAGACAAAAGGTATAATACTAGTATTCCTTTCAGCATTTCTCTAGTTCATAGATTTGATTTCAGAGTCATATAGCCAGGATGTGTTAGAAGTAGGATTGGAACTCCTGTTTTCTTCATTTTCTAAATAAGTTAGCCCAGATACACTACCTCTATATACCTACTATGAATATTAATTCTGAAATACTTCCTCAATAAATACATACATCAGGGATGTCAGGGGATGAATAAGGAGAAATCGTCTAATTAAACAGCCTTTAACTCTGATCAAATATATCAAGCTATTCGGCTGAACAGCAGATAGCCCTTTTCGCTGTTCCCTTTCCTTTTATTCCCCCCCCCCCCCCAAGGAATTGATGGCCCAGCTGCCTTCATGAAACCAGAGGCTCAAGATTTGAGAACCAAACTCCATGTTCTCACAGTGGGTTCTGCTACTACAGAAGAGAAGACTGAGACAGACTTGGATGGAGAGACTATTGCAGACACCACCTCGAAACCAGATCTCCAGGAACTTCTGCAGAAACGTGGTAGGGATTGGTGTTGATTTCTGTTTACAGTCTCATTTTACCATTTGTGATTTTTTTTATACTCTTGTCATTAATATTTAAGTTGATCAGTCAGATCCATTTCCAGATGTCAGATCAATTTCCAGATGAATCATTAATTTATCAAGACATCAAAAGGCTTCACAGAGGTGAAGGTAGCAAGTATCACTGATAGTGTAGTATTGATGGTTTTCAAACTTGTCAATTATCTTAATAATCCTGGAATAACACATTAGAGGATGACCCAGAGAGCAAACCAAAATCTTAGCAACAAAATTGCTATACATGAATTGAGTTTTCTTTTTAAATGTTCAGTTTCAGTGTTTTGAACTCTTCCTCTTGCAAAGCTTTTGTTGAATGCTTTAGGTGAAGGGGAAAAGATAAGTAACCAACCTAGAAAGAGCACAAGCTAAATCAAAACATTCCTTTTTCTAGTGTTCTTTTAATAAATCATGTTCTCCTAAAATTCTCTTATGTGCTTTACTTCATACTATTCTATCTTCCTTAAGAATAGAAACATAGAATTTTATAGCTGGAAGAACCCTTTAATCTAGTTAACTTTTCCAGACTCCAGATCTGTTCCTCTGTCCACTGTACTTTTTTTTTTTTTGATTTTGCAAGGCAATGGGGTTAAGTGGCTTGCCCAAGGCCACACAGCTAGGTAATTATTAAGTGCCTGAGGCGGATTTGAACTCAGGCACTCCTGACTCCAGGCGGCACAGTGGATAGAGCACCAGCCCTGGAGTCAGGAGTACCTGAGTTCAAATCCGGCCTCAGACACTTAATTGCCTAGCTGGGTGGCCTTGGGAAAGCCACTTAACCTCACTGCCTTGAAAAATCTAAAAAAACAAAACAAAATAAAACAAAACCCCCAAAATACATATATATAGATACCACCTCCCCCCCCCACACACACTTTTTTACAGAACTAATCAGTCTCTTTTAATTTTTATCATTTATTGTTCACAATCTTTTAAAAAATTTTTTTATTTATTTAAGGCAATGGGGTTAAGTGACTTGCCCAAGGTTACACAGCTAGGCAATTATTAAGTATCTGAAGCTAGATTTGAACTCAGGTCCTCCTGACTCCAGGGTTGGTGCTCTGCCCACTGTACCATCTAGCTGCCCCAACAATCATTTTTAAAGAAATTTAGTTATGAATGTTTTCATTTTATATTTCATTATAGAGGGAAGAAATGGAAATCATACAAAATTTATTTCCATATTAGCAATATTGCAAAAAAAGAACAAGAAAAATAATAAGGAAAAAATTATGCATTGATTGTGATATATAAGCTACATCAGATTCTTTGCTCTCCTAGGGAAGAAAAAGAGAGAAGAAAAACATTTGATCTCACAATCTTACAAAAATGATTGTTAAAAACTATCTTTTATGTATTTTGGAAAAAATAAAATGCAGTACAAAATATTGGAAAAAATATACTTCAGTCTGCATTCAGATTCTGTCAGATCTTTCTCTGGAGGTGCAGAGCATTTGTCATTATAAGTCTTTCAGAACTGACACTCAGCTGAGAATAGCTGAGTCATTTACAGTTAATCATTATACAGTATATCATGTGTCATCTGTCCAGAGCTTAGTGGACTATTACTTACTTTACTCTGAGATAGATGGATGGATAGATAGATAGATAGATAAATCAATAGATATAGAAAACATTTTAAATATTTTTTTATATTTTCAAAATATTTCTAAACATTTTTAAAATTTTGAGTTCCAAATATATTTATACATGTGCAGTCATACAAAATATAATTCTGCATTAACCATATATTGTATTCCATCACAATCATGTACCACCTCGTGTCAGCTATTCCTTAATTGTTGGGTATCCCCTCAAGTTCCAATTCTTTGCTATCACAAAAAAAATTAGTGTAATTATTTTTATATATAAGTCCTTTTATTTTTGTTTTTTATCTTTTTGGAATACAGATCTTGTAGTAGTATTGCTGTGTCAAAGGGCATGTAGAGTTTTTCTTTTCTTGGTTGTTGGGGGTTTTTTGTTTTTTCAGAAGGCAACGGGATTTAGTGACTTACTCAAGGCCACACAGATAATTACTAAGTGTCTGAGGCCAGATTTGAACTCATTTACTCCTGTGTCCAAGGCCAGTGCTCTATCCACTGCTCCACTTAACTACCCCCACATGCAGAGTTTTATAACCCTTTGGACATAGTTCCAAATTGTTCTCCAGATTGTAGAACTCCACCAACAGTGTATTAGTGTCCCAATTTTCCTACATTCCCTCCAACATTTGTAATTTTCCTTTTTCTGTGATTTTAGACAATCTGATAGGTGTGAGATGGTACCTGAGAATTGTTTTAATTTGCATATCTGTAATCAATACTGATTTATAGTATTTTTTCATGATTATGGATAGTTTCTTCTTCTTTCATTTGCTTTGATTAGCAAAGAAATCTTAATAGCTTAGGAAAAAATTTTTATCCATTGCTTATACCCTGTTTCTTCTTACTTTTGGAACAGGTAACATCCAGTCTCCAGTTATTCATTATTGTATCCCAACTATATATATTTATATATATATATATATATATATATATATATATATATATATATATATATATTGAGTTAATGATGATTAAAATAATTCAGAATAAAATTCCATACATTTCAGCTAAGCTATCATGATTTTATTCTTTGACATATCAAATTGTTTTGGTGAGGGTTTCAGTGATGTATTAAAGAATAGAAATAGTTATTAGTATTTCAGTTCATGCCATACCCTATAATTCAGTTGGATCTTTTAAATTTTTTTTTTAGGTTTGTGCAAGGCAATGGGGTTAATTGGCTTGCCCAAGGCCACACAAATAGGTAGTTATTAAGCGACTGAGGCCGGATTTGAACTCAGGTACTCCTGACTCCAGGGCCAGTGTTCTATCCACTATGCCACTTAACTGCCTCCACTTCAATTAAGTTTTAAGAACTATTTGTTTAGGTTTCCTTTCTAAAAAGAAATAGATGTTTTCATTGATAAATGTGGAAAACTACATGAGCAACCTCATGAGTGTGAGATCCTGGGCAGGTCATTTAACCTCTGTCAATGCCTTGGGCAATTCTAAAACTATAAATTTGCAGGAAAGATGTCAGATGCATTGATAAAGGAAATTTCATACCAAGACCAATGAATCTCCTTCCAACAAGTCTGTTTCTTCTGACAGAATGGATGTTGCCTAAATCAAACTGTGACCTGGGAAAGACCTAGCTTTAAAAAACCAGGGTCTCCCACTGCATCCAGGGCCATCTCCAGTCATCTTGATCCATATCTTGTCACTGGACCCAAATGGCTACAGAGGAGAAAGTGATGCTCCCACTTCTGGTTCATTTGCATGTTTTGGCATCACCTCCCTGATATGTTATAGTCTTCTTTGAGAACAAAGGACAACTGACAACAGCAGCAGCAACAGAGTTATAGAATATCTAGAGGTTTTGTTTTTATAACTTTTTTATCTATTTAAAGTAGATATGCCTGAGGTGGCTAGGTGGTGCAGTGATTAGAGCACCAGCCCTGCAGTCAGGAGTACCTGAGTCCAAATCCAGACTCAGACACTTAATAATTACCTAGCTGTGTGGCCTTGGGCAAGCCACTTAACCCCATTGCCTTGTAAAAAAAATAATTAGGATTCCACTGATAATTATCCAGTTTGTCTGGAAGACATTTGTTATACAAGGCATTATACAACTAAGGTTAAATTTCAGTAAAATGAAAGGGTAAATCACATATTTTATTTCATTTAGTAACTGAAGATAATGAAGTTTTAACTTCATATTTCTTGGATTTAAGAAATCCCATATTACAAAAATGCATTTAGAGTTTTTTAAGAGTAAGACTGGAAAAGAAAGAAATATGTTCTTATACTTATTTGATCTTAGATCCAAATGATATCCCACCATATAGACCATTTGTGGAATATTGTGTTCTGTTTTGGGCACATTTTTAGAAGTAAACTAATAAACTAGAGAACATGTAAAGGAAGGTAACTAAGATAGGGAGTGCCTTGAATTCGCAGAATTCACAGACTTTCAGAGTTGGAAGGGGGTGAGGGAAACTTCCTTAACTGCCTAGTCCAATCCATATCCAAGGAAAGAGTCTCTTGATAAGTAATAGAAGACCCTTCTGAGTGGGATCCCATTATTCCCCAAAGCCATACATTCCACTTTGTAATACTTCTGTTTACACTATTGCAACTTCCCACTCACTGCTTCTAGTTCTGTCTCCTGGGAGAATCAGAATAAGTTTAATCCCTCTTCTATACTAAAATCATGTCTTCTCCAGGCTTAGTCTAAACCTCCACAATTCCTCACCCTTATCCTCACATGGCTTGGGTTTAACCTTCCCCATCCTGGTTGTTCTATTCTATTTAGCTTGTTAACAGCATTAAATACAATTTGGCATTGAGAACTGAACTTTCCTCCAGACATGTTCTGACCAGGACAGAATACATTAGGATATCTATCATATTTCCCCAATATAAGACTGGGTCTTATATTAATTTTTGCTCCAAAAGATGCATTAGGTCTTATTTTCAGGGGATGTCTGGAGATAGGCATTATTCCTGCAGGAATCATTATTTGATCTATTCTTCTCTCCGAAAGGACTATCTTCACGTCTTTAGTGAGTGCCAGCTGAATCCATACTAGAGACCTCTTTGTCCATCTTGCAAAATAAGTGGCAGCAGGAGCAGTAAATTGAAGTTGTAAAGAGATCCATAGAAGCATAAGTCAAGGAAGTGGTCCTAAAAACTAGAGCTAAGCAAATGTAGAATAGACTGCTCTTGAAATAGCAAGTTCCCCCTCATTTGAAACTTTGAAGTCAAGTCTGGGGATCACCTGTCAGATATGTTGGAGATAGAATCTATTTTTAAAAGTTGATGTCTTCTTTTTGTCTTCTTCAGGCATTCCCCCTATTTCTCAAATCTTCAACTTTTCCCCTATCAACTTGTTTTTTCTCTGCCTTCAAAATATGCAAGTCTCCCATATCCTTAAAAGCATCACTAAGTCCAAGCTGTAATCCTCTCCTCTCTTTCTCACATATTACTTACATCAATTCCTCAAACCTTTGCAGTCTGACTTAGGTCCTCATCAGTCATCTGAGACCACAAAGTTAATATTGATCTCTTAATTGCTAAACTCTGGTGATCTTTTCTCATCCCCATTTCCTACCTCCTCTTCCTGGATACTCTCTGCTTTCTAGATTTTCATGTCACAACACAGTAATACAATATGATAAAGAACCATGTGCCAGACATTGTACTAAGAGGAGAGGATACCAGTAAGAAAAAGACAGACAGACCTGTCCTCAAGGAGTTTACAGTCTTATGGAGGAAGATGACACACAAAACGAAGTGGGGAAAAAAGGTGTCTGGCTTGGAGAAAGACAGTCCTCTCTTTCACCTTCTTCCTCTCTGCTTGCTCCTTCTCAGTCCCTTTACTGTTGCTCTTCCATCATCATGTCTCTCACTTGCAGTTAATCCCCAGCACTCTACCCAGGTCTCTATTTTCTTCCTTTCTTTTTTTTGAAATTTTTTTGAGTTTTTTTTTTTTTTGGCAAGGCAATTGGATTAAGTGGCTTGCCCAAGGCCACACAATTAAGTGTCTGAGGTCAGATTTGAACTCAGTTACTCCTGACTCCAGGGCTGGTGCTTTATCCACTGTGCTACCTAGCTTCCCCCTCTTGGTAATCTCTATGGGTTTAATGATAATATCTATACAGATGACTTCTCAATCTATATAGATAGACAATCTGAGCTTTAAGTTCTGAGAAAATCAAATACTGATTTTGTATTTTAATTTTTATTCCATTGTTTTTTGATTCTGTTCAAGACCTGCACCAGTTTTCCCTGCTGTTAAGTTTAAAAGTTGTTTTCCTCTAAATCACTTTAATTAAAGAAAATGTTTTGCTCTGTACCCCTTGTGTCTTTCTAATGGTTAGAAGAAATCTGTTCTCCTTGGAAGAAGCAGGTAAATGACAGGGAGTCTAGTCTGTTATCTCTGCAATCCTGGCCATCCTTCTAGAAAGTCTGGTCTGTGACACTAACTAGTCATCCAAATGGACACCAGGAATGAACTTTCTATGGCAGAAAGATAGAAGAGGTTGTTGATAGCCCTTCATTCCAGAATTCCATCCAGCCATACTGTTTTCTATCATCTGTGATACTTCATACTTTGTTACCAATCATTTTGTTTTCTTTCTGTGGTACTTCCTGTTCTTGGTTCTCTTTTACTTCCCAAAACTATCTGAAGGCTTGTAAACCCTACCTCATGGTCTTTTTGCCTTTTGAGAACTGTTTTCTTGGTTTTTGCTAGCCTTACCAATAAATTGAACTTTCTTGTAACTTTATGCCTCAGTTTAAATTAATTTTGTTCATTTCTTAGATGTTTCAGAGATGTCTTAAACTCAGTATGCTTACAGCTTAACTCATTATTTTCCCCCCCTCAATCTTTCCCATCCTTTCCTATTTCTTTCAAAGACTCCACCATCTTTCTAGGTTCATAATCTTATCATTGTTAAACTCTTCACCATACCTCAATTGCTACATTTTGTCATTTCTATCTTTATAATATTTCTCTCTTCCAAATCCTTCTCTCTACTCCCACAGTTCAGGTCCTCACCTTTCATCTAGATTATTTTGGAAGCTTCCTAATTGATTTCATTTGTCTTAAGTGCAGCTGGCACACCACTGCCAAAAGTAATTTTCCTTAATCATAAACTGATTGTGATTTCCTTACTCATTCATCATCAGTGATTTTCTGCTGCTTATAGTGTAGCTTATAAATCACTGTACAAAGCTGCCCAGCCTGTCTTTTAGCTTTGTTGGATGTTACTTCCCCTCTTGTATACTCCATGAGATAGCCCATATGGTCTTCTCGCTCTCCCTCATGCGTGGCATACTGATCTCCTATCTCTTTGCTTTTGCCTGTCCCAGTGCATTCCCTTTTGATCTCCACTTCAGAGAGTTGCTGGCTTTTTTTTTTTCAATATAATTCAAGCACCATTTTTCTCATAAAGCCTTTACTGATCCCTCTTCCAACTGCTAGAGCCCTTCCTCCTACCTTCTCTCCCTTTTATTTAACTACATTATATACTTTTATTGTTATTCCTTTTATATGCATGTTTGTGTGTGTGTGTGTGTGTGTGGATACACTTTTATAACCTCTATTTGAATGTAAGCTCATTGCGAGGAGGGACTCTTGTTCCTTGTACTTACTTCTCCTTATTTACTCATAACAAGCACTTAATAAATACTCATTGGGAAAATATGTTAAACATGATTGTTCATGTACAGCCTATATCAGATTACTCACTGTCATGGGGAGGAGGGAGGGAAGGGAGGAAGGTAGGAAAATGTGGAACTCAAAAGTTTACAAAAAGATGAATGTTGAAAACTCTTTGCATATAATTGGAAAAAATAAAATAACATTTAATGATAAATACTTGTGGCTTATTACCTAGTTTATATCCCCTTCATTTCCCTCCCCTTTCTACTCTCCAGAGAATCATCCCCTTTTTAGATAGATGTTTAACTAGATGTTTAACTAGATAGTATCTTAGGTACATTCCAGCTCTGAAATTCTGTAATTCTGTAATAATAAGATATAGTAATAAGTAATAATGATAATTCTGTAATAATGAGATCACTTGATCTTCCTATTCACATCATATTTTGTTGTATCTGCTCCCTTTTCTCCACTTCCATAGCCACCATCTGAATTCAGGCCTTGCAGCAATAGCCTCCTTGTTGGTATCCTGGCATTCAGCGACTCTGTCACATAAGTTCTCCCTCCCCACAACTACCAGATTGACACTCCCTCCCTGTCACTCCTAGTTCAAAAACTTCAATAGCTCTCTAATGCATTGGGATCAAATGTAAACTCCTTTCACATCTAAAACTCTTGAGAATCTGACTCTGCCCTATTTACTAGACTGAGCTCATATTACTGACCTATACACACGGTGTTGCAGCCAGCTTTCTCCAAGCTTCAATTTAAGGACTACTTCTTTAAAGTGATCTTTCCTAATTCCCATGGTCATTGGTGTTTGAAATTATTGCATTTTGACTTATCTGTGTATATATAGGATTTCCTATATGTCTCTTGAGAGCAGAAACTATGTATTATTTTCCTGTTCTTAAATAACTCTCCTCAAGTCCTCTCAGTCCTTCAGTGTTATATTCTGTGAACTGAGGAATGTAGCAAGATTGTTGAGGACTTGAATGCCAAACTAAGGGAGTTTAGATATCACATTATGGGGAACCACTGAAAGTGGTTTTGAGCAAAGGAATAATATGATGATAGGTACTTTGGGAAGATAAATTTGACTGATTAATTTGGATAGGTGAAGGGAAACCCAATAAATAAAAAAGATTTGTAATAATTTGGATAAGAAGGTTTACTGGGGTTTGTTTATGTATGTGAAGTTAGGTAGGGGGTTGGTCAGAGAAGGGAATTAATTTTTTACTTAAATTTTTAGAATCTTAGTTAATGTGGATAGTTTTATCTCTATATTTGATCAGGAATCTCTGACAGCTTGAATTTTGATGAAGAGGTAACTGATGGGGAGGAAGAAGAAGGAAAGAAATCAAGAACTCACTCACCTTCCTCAGAAACACAGCGACCCAGCTCTGGATCCAGTCAGAAATCAGTTACAGTATGTAGTTCTGAACGTTCTATCTTTTGGGTAAATTAGACCAATTCTCCCCAGAGCTTACCTTCATACTTCAATATATTATTATTATTAAATTAGGGTGCTTTCTTTTGCAGAGGTGAGAGACTATGACTGTGCTACAAATATTTTCAGAATTTTGTATGCATTGGTTAATTTTAATTTCCTTCCTCTGCTACCTTTTGTTTGTTTTTGCTTGTTTTTGCAAGGCAGTGGGGTTAAGTGACTTGCCCTAGTTACGAAATCTAAGTAAGTTTTAAATGTCTGAGGCTGAATGTGAAATCAGGTCTGTCTGATTCCAGGGCCAATTCTTTATCTACTGTGCCACCTAGCTGCTTCCTTCCCCTACCTTTTTATTGTTTGTTTTAAGTGATTGTTTGTGGGGGATGTAAAACAGAAGATATCAATAAAAGAAATTTTTTTAAAATGAAAGGGCCTTCATAGGGCTCATCTCATACCTGAAAACAGAGAGATTGGTGTCTACAGAAATTCTCATTCAAAACAGCTTTTAAGGGCATCACCTCTTTGCTACCTTCTCTTCTACCAAATTTTTTTTTTTTAGTTTCTTTTTTTTTGTAAGGCAAACAGGGTTAAGTGGCTTGCCCAAGACCACACAGCTAGGTAATTATTAAGTGTCTGAGACCGCATTTGAACCCAGGTACTCCTGACTCCAGGGCCAGTGCTTTATCCACTATACCACCTAGATGCCCCACTTCTACCAAATTTTTTCATTTCATTTGATATCCCTGAATTTTTTCTGCCATTGTCAGAAGGCCTTGGTTATTATTCCTTACAAGAATGTAGGAGCTTTTGGTCTTGACTGCTCTTACTCAAGTATCACTGTTCCCTTAGGACACAGGAGCCTCTTGTACACCATCCCTCCAGACTGATAACCAGTTGGGAGAAGTAGAGAATTTAGAAGATTTTGCCTTTCGTCCTGCACCTCGGGGTATTACAGTGAAATGTCGAATCACCAGGGATAAGAAGGGAATGGACAGGGGCCTCTACCCTACCTATTACATGCATTTGGAAAGAGATGAAAATCGGAAGGTATGTGAATGATCTCCCAGGGCAAAGCTTTCAGTAAGGGAAGTTTAGGAGGAGGAATTTTAAAAGGAAAAATATTGGTAGAGCAAATATAGTACATTGGAAAGCGTTCTATCAGAGGGTTGGAATTCAAATCCCAATCCTGTTCCTCAAAATAACTTTTTACCTTTGGGCAAGTCAAAACCGCTCTTGGCCTCAGTTCCTCAATAGTAAAATGAAAGATTTGGACTACATGTTTTCCTTCAGTTATAAATCTATTATCCTTTTATCCTGAAGTATTAGTCTTAAGTTCAGTGCAAGTAGATGGACTTTCATTGATTATAAGTACATGTTAATGCTCTCTTCAATGAGTTAAATATAAAGTAATGAAAGTTTTAATATATACACTTCTTTGTTAGATTTGTTTAAGGAAAATATATTTTAAATTGTTGGATTTCATTTTGATACATCAAAAACTTTAGAGAGTATCCATGTATTTAATTTTTAAATAACAAGAAATAAGTTTTCCTTTTTTTTTCCCTGAGGGTATCTTGGTTTTCTTTTTAATCAAAGAAAAACAATGACAAAGGAAAATAAGGATGTGGGTTGGGAGGGAAAATGACCTAGATAGAGTCAGAAGAGGAGACATGTCCCAACAGTTCTAATTTATGTGATCTGTAGTGATAGAAAAGTAAACAGCAATACAGAGAGCAAGATCTGAAGCAAACTTAGAAAGCTATTATTATGTGCTTCCCACATGCTAGGTATCAAGCACTTCATAAAGATGATCTCTTTGGGTCTCACAGCAACTCTAGGGAACAACTGCCTTTATGATCCCTCTTTTACAAGGGGGTACACTAACTCCATTGCACCATCCCACTGCCAAAACAAACGATGAAAGAACGATGGAGAGTGAATTTGTGGAAACACGTTGGAGGATGGAATGAGAGATTAAAGAAATTTATTGCTTGAGTAGAAAGAGTAAGATTTATATTCTATTTATTCCAGGTCTGACTTTACACTTTTCATTTTTCAGACATTCCTTCTTGCCGGGAGAAAAAGAAAAAAAAGCAAAACCTCCAACTACCTCATCTCCATAGACCCAACAGATTTATCTCGGGAAGGGGATAGCTACATTGGCAAACTCAGGTGAGGGCAGCAGGGCCAACAATTCTAGGCTCCAATGGGGGGTCACCTCAGAAACCATTCAGTCCAACCCCTCCTTTTATAAATGAGCAAATGGAAGCCAAGAACTACTGAAGGACTTTATCTAGTTCCCTATTATTTGCCCTTTCTTTTTTTTAGTTTAGTTTTTTATTGTGAATTTAATAATAAACAATCAAAAAACATGAATATTTTAGTATACAAAGGAACAAAAAAAGAATTACATATGAAATCATAAACTACTTTATACATATTGTTGTTTTAAGAATGTATTAAATTTAAAAAAAGAATTATTAAATTTAAGGTTGATAGAAACATAATTGCCTGATTTGAATCCCTTATAATTTTTCTTTTTGTTCTGTGTATCTTTAAACATTTTATTTTTTCTTATTTTTGCATTTCTATCACTAGATATCTTTTGTTCCTATATTCTTCGCTAATATAAGAATTAAATAACTAATCTGCCTGAATCCACTGCCAATTTAGGTTTATAATCTCAACTGGGTTTGCTGCCACCTAATGAACTCACTCTCCCACTCACCACAGCAATTCTTCCAGACTTTTTCATTCCTTCTCACACCTCCTATGCTTCCCCTGCTCTCTCATCTGAGATCTTACTTGACCAGCTCCAGACATTTTTCTGGTTGTCTTTGTGGATGAATGATCTCCCTCATCTCTGCCTCTTGGCTTTTCTGACTTCCCTTAATCCCAACTAAAATCCTATCTTTTTATAGTAAACTTTCACCAATTCCTCTTCTTTTTAAAAAGACAATCAGGATTAAGTGACTTGCCCAAGGTCACAGAGCTAGTACTTTCTTGTTATAAATTATTCCTTTTTATCCTCTATGTAATTTGTTTGTCCATAGTTGATTGCATGTTGTCTCCCCCGTTAGATTGTAAGAAAATCTAATTTGAAGACAAGGGCAGTTTTTTGCCTTTCTGTGTATCTCCATTCTTTAGCATAGTGCAGGCACTTAATAAATGTTTATTGACTCACCTGACTGAATGGTAGAAACCCTCATAACAAATTAAGAACAGTAAAGCCATTTTGTCCATTGGTCATATCCTAAACTGTGTGTCTCCTCCTGCACCCTTAATCCATCATCTCTGCCAAAAGGGGTGTATAAAGCACCCTTTTTCCTGTAGTGAGTCAATGAGACTTGCTGTTACAGAAACCTAGCCCTTTGATTTGAACTGTCAGAGTTCTTTCTTTTTTTTTTTATGAAAGAACTTATAAAAGTTACAGATAAGATAGATGCACTTGAAATTTTAGGGAATACGCAGTTACCTGTTATGTCACCCAATACAGCATATTTTTGTTTGCTAAAGAGAAAATTGAGGCTATATTGGTGACAGTTTTTCCCTGGTTCTAGATCCAATCTGATGGGAACCAAGTTTACAGTGTATGACCATGGAGTCAGCCCGACTAAGGCACAGGGCCTGGTGGAAAAGGTCCACACTCGTCAAGAGCTTGCTGCCATCTGTTATGTGAGTGCCATTTTTGTTTTTTAATCCTTCTCTGAACTCCCAGCTAAGATTTAAAGAATAGATCTAGAGCTGTGTTGTTTCTAATTACAAACCCCAGTAAGATTATAAACTCCTTGAGAATATAAACCAAATAATTCCAGGGGATCTAATCTAATCCTATAGTTGCAATAACTATTTGGTAATAACAGTGAAATCTGGTTATTCTCCAGGGATTATGAGCAATTATACTTTCAGGTTACTTCCTATAATACTTGGTATCTCTAGCAAAAAATTAAAATTTTAGCATAACTAGATGATATAGAACAAAGTATTAAGGAATTAAACTAAAAACTTTAATTTGTTTTTAGCTGACTTTAAATTACAATATTATGAATGCCAACTTGCTGACAAGTTTGAATCAGATAACTATATATTTTTTAGTTTTTGTGCTTTTCCAAAAGAGGTGTTTTTTCAGAAATATCTTGATCTATCAAGCTTTATTCCTTTATTTAAATGATAGTTCAGCCTATTTTTAGTAGTACTTGTTTTATGTAATATAAGCCAAACCCTATCATATTCCTATCTGTGATACATTTAACTTCTGTATTTTTTGAATAAGTATTAATTATGTGTTCACATTGTTCCTTATTAGTTTTATTTAGAACTTTATTAGTTAACACATTTAATTTGAAATATATCACTTCGGGGCAGCTAGGTGGTGTAGTGGATAAAGCACCGGCCTTGGAGTCAGGAGTACCTGGGTTCAAATCCAGTCTCAGACACTTAATAATTACCTAGCTGTGGCCTTGGGCAAGCCACTTAACCCCATTTGCCTTGCAAAAACCTAAAAAGAAAAAAAAAGAAATATCACTTCAATAATTCATAGTTCTGTTAAATATTTGAGGACAACTACATTGACAGTTTGCTCAAGTATTCCTTTTTTAATTAGAGATAAAGAATGATGAATTTTTAGTACAACAGTATCTGTTGTGGAGTCTTATTGATTGATATGATTATGTTTATTATGTTTATAGTAACTGCATTAATGTTTTCTGTTCTTGACAATTTAATATAGAGGGAAAAAACATATGAAGTCACAAGACCTTATTAAATCCCACTTCATTAATTACTGACAGTGTGATTGTATGCAAGTCCCTTGGATTTTAATTTCTTCATCTATAAAAATGGAGATAATAGTCCTTCACAGAATTATAGTAAAGAAATGCTTTATAAACTGGAAAAGACCTTTGAGATCATCTGTTTCAAACTCCTAATTTATAAATAAGGAGACAGACTTCCCCAAAGTCACAGAGCTTAGGTAGACCCTTCCACCCCAGTGCCAGCTGTATGTATACTTCACTATAATAACTGCCATTATTTTTCTGTGTTATTGCCAATAAAAAGTGCTTAAGGAAGAGAGTTTAAAAGAAGTCATACTTTTCTTTTTTTTCCCAAGAGTTCTACTTCACTTTCCAAGAGGTTTCTCTATTTTTTAGGAAACCAATGTACTTGGATTTAAGGGTCCCAGAAAAATGTCTGTGATTATTCCAGGGATGAATATGAGTCATGAGCGAATTCCATTCCAGCCACGAAACGTAAGTAGAAACATGCCTCATTTACAAAGATGGCTTGAGAAACTATTAAGAAATCTATTTGATTTTTCCCTAACCTCCAACTTAGATTATAGTTGCCAAATCTCTTGGGGTCAAGCATTATTTTTTTTTAAATTGATTGGCCTTTTTGTTTTAATAGAGAAAAAGATTATCCATAATGCACCTCCAAAATCAGTTCTATAAAATGTATTCCCTGAAAGGTTAAACAAAGTCACTTAACATCATGAAATTGCCACTTGAAAGTACATGACAGTACACTTTATATTATTGTAATTTATCAGAAAGGAAGAGTATGTGTTTTAAATTTCACATCATGATACTAAGTTCTAGTGTTATCTTTATTTAATTTGCATCATTGTGTGTGATACTGCCATCACCCTAGTGCAGGCCTTACAGCTGGATGATTGAAGTAATCTTTTGGTTGATCTCCCTGCCTCAAATCTCTTCCCAGCTCAGTCTGTCCTCCACTCAGCTATTGCGGTGATCTTCCTAAAATACAGATAAACTACAGTGTTACCTTCGGATCAAAACATTAAATCTTCCTTTTAACTTTTAAAACCCTTTATAATTTGATTCCGTCCTACCTTTCCAGTATTTCTACCTACTCACTCCCAAATCCTCTTTAATCCATTGGCTCTGACCTCCTGAAAGAGATAATCTACTTCCTGGTCCTGGGCATGGTCAGTGCTTGTCTTTCATGCTTGGAATTCTCTTCTCAGCTTCCTTTCCTGGCTTTTCTGGCTTTCTTCAAAGCCCAGCTAAAACTCTGCCTTCTAGAAGAAACCTTTCTTTAATTTGCCGTAATGCTGGTGCCTTCTCTCTGTTGATTTTCTCCCACTTCTCTATATATCTTGTTTATACATGGTTGTTTGCATATTGTCCTCCCCATTGAACATAAGTATTGTTGGGGTGTTTTTTTTTTTTTTTGCTTGGTTGGTTGTGTTTCTCCATTGCTTACTATAGGACCTGGCACATGGTAGATGCTTAAATATTTACTGACTAAAGATACAGTAGTATGACTGCTGATTAAAAGATATGCTGCATATGAAATTGGAATAGGTTTTTTCCCCCTTTTGGTACCTTAGCTTTACTCTTAAAAATGGCAAACAGAACCCTCACTGCCCCCTCTTGACTATTATTTAAGGATGAATGAGATCATAATGGAGAAATGCCTCTAATGTAAATACATTCTCAATACAAAGTGCTATTTTTTCCCCTTGAGCAGGAGCATGAGAACTTGCTTTCCAAGTGGCAAAATAAAAATATGGAAAATGTGATCGAGCTACACAACAAAGCACCAGTCTGGAATGATGACACTCAGTCCTATGTCTTAAATTTTCATGGTCGGGTCACTCAGGCATCTGTGAAGAATTTTCAGATCGTGCATGCAAATGACCGTAAGTGTCCATGCCCCCCCCCCCCAAAGGGCCAAATTGGGGCAAGGACAGGACTGTTTCTGGGAGATTTTGAATTGCTTTTTGGTTAAGACACACTCTGAAAGTTGTTTTTCATAGATGGGTATACCTTGCTTGGGAGAGACAACTCCCTCTGGGAAGACAAAGTCATAATTTAAGAAAAGAGCTTCTAAACTATTACATAGACAGGCGAAAAGAATGTCAAGTAGCCCTAGGATGGGCGATTTGGAAAGACCAACTTAGATGGCACATGTCAAGGGTTTCCCATTTCTTGAATCCCTTTGTTTAACTAATCTATAGTACCCTTAGTCAGTTGTTCTCATCCCTTCCTTCTTCTTGCCAGGATATCTTATGGTAGTCAGAAAGAGTCTTCTATTTCCAGTGGATAGTAGAAGCAGTAAATTTAAACTACTCAAGATTGGGAAGGTCCTTTTTTAACTTCTTTAACTCAAAAAAAGTTTTTTTTCATTTTTTTAATGTAAGACAAATTTTAAATAGCTGTTATCTATACTGTATAATTTTTTCTAAAATTAAAATGGATTTTATCTTACTATTACCTTAAAACATTCTCTAATTTCCTTCATCTCTTCTTTTTTCTGTCTTTGCAGCTGAGTATATAGTCATGCAGTTTGGACGTGTGGCAGAAGATGTGTTCACACTGGACTACAACTATCCCATGTGTGCCCTCCAGGCCTTTGCTATTGGACTTTCCAGTTTTGACAGCAAGCTAGCTTGTGAATGAAAGAAGAGAGAAAATATCTTTCCTTCCCCAAGTGTGAAAGAGATTAGAAATATCAACCAGGATCTTTTGGATTGATTCCAGCATATACAAAAAGCTACTGGAATTTCCAACCCCTACCAGGAATAATGACCCAGTAAAGATGAAAGATTATTTAAGCTGCAAAGAAAATTTTACCTGTAAGCACATTAATGATGCTCATTTGTCCTGTGCCTCAAAGATAAATTTTTCTTTTGCCTGGAATCTCTTGCATCTGGCATCAGGTTCAGATTATTTCAGGTACTTCTCTATTTTCAGAAAGGGGCAGTTGTTTCCTAACATTCTTTTGCCCCACATTGGTAACTCATAGCTAAAACAGCTTTTCAGCTACAGAGAAGTTCTTTAGCTTGTGCCTGTGGACCAGAACTCATTAATGGAGGACTGAGTATGTCTAAAAAGCCTCCATCCCTGTTCCATCCTATCCATTAAGTGACCAAGGCCATCAAGTTTATGTGTCCGTGGCTGTGTGTGCCCATCTGTATCTGGATTTTGAGAGATGCTGATTTCCAGAGAATGGACTTCTACCAGGAACAGAGCAATCCAAAGCAATTTATCACTTTGGCACTTCACCAGTGGTTCATGTATGTTACTTGCCCAGATGCTTTCCCATCCTGAAAGAAATGTCCTGGTTAGCCAGAGCCTATATATACCCTTGGAAATTATCCAGAATGTTATTTGTTTGACTCTTGAGCTCTCTTGATGAAGTTAAGTACCTGCTTTTTGAAACTAGTTTAGCTTCTCCCTTAGGACCAGAGGTTCTTGTCAGTGTGAAACTCTCTTTGTTTCAAATATGCCTAGTCAGCTGGCACCAATCCCAGGTCTTGAAGTGGCTATCAAGTTTGCAATCAATGAAATGATAATTTAATGTAACTGTCTTAATTTCACTGTAAAGATTAAAATGCTTTTCTTCTCTGAATGATCCCAATGGTGCCTTCAAAGCACCAATATTGTTGATGGCCTCACTCAGTGATTTTGCAGCTGCCCTTATTTCCGCCCAGTGGTGCCTCCTGTCTATAGGTGTCTCTGAAGCCATTCACCTACAAGACATAGTCTCCTGCAGGAATTATCTGTTGAAGCTTTCAACTGTCTTGTGTGTTTAAAAAATGAAAGGAAAAAGGTGGCAGTGAAGAGGTTTTGTTCCTATAGATTTGATGACCCTAGAATTAACTGTCCTCTTAACCCTCAGTGGGGCAGAATGTGGCCCTTCTTGGCATAAATATTACTTGCACTTTGTCTCCTTTGTACACTTGCTCAGTGTCACCAAAGCCTTTGTATTTTGGTACAACTTGCCCTTTCGTTGCTTTCTCTCACAAATCACAGTATCTTTGTTTGATGTGCTCTGATTATTAGAAAATCTCAATAAATCAAGTAGTAACTTTTGCACCAAAATTTAGGAATTAGCTGTCTGTGTATTTTGCTGCCTCTACCTCCTTAAATCCCCACCCAGTATTTCTTACTTCTTCTTTCCTAGTCAGAATGCTTAGGAAATTAGTCTGGGAGAAGATCAAAAGACTTTAAATTTAACCCCCTTTTGAACCACCCAGCTAATCTTCCCTTTGTTAATTTATTTCTATTTTAGACTTGGCGCCTCTTGTTAAATGCCTCTTCATTAAGTTCTCCAAGGCTCTTTAGACCCTGGCCACTATCTGCTGATGGGCATATTAAATAGGTAGCAAACTAAAAATGTTCCCTAGTCTTCAGTTATTGAGGAGAGCAAAACCTGGAAGCTAGTAAAACCCTGAAGTTGTAAATTTAATCCCTCTACTTTTCTTTTTCTTTTCCTTTGATCTTCTGAAGAGTCATCTAGCTCCACTTGCTTTTCTGCTAGGATCTAGAAAGATGCTTCCTCCCCAGTCAACTTTTGTTTTACATCAATCATATTTATAACTTTTGTATATCATGTCAATAAAAATAATTTATACAGACATTTCATTGTTACCTTTTTGTGAATATATTTACTTATAAAGTCATTGCATTAAGATGCATGTTGTTAATTTTTCATCATTCAGGCAAATGCTTAATTTTTTTTTGAATTTTAAAACTAGAAGAGACCTTAGTCCAAATTCACTATTTTAAAGAAACTAAGGTGATTAAGTAACTTGCAGAAGGTCAAGTTTTGAACTGGTGACAGAGCTCAGGTCTGCTAACTTTGCTCCTATATCATGTAAAAGCTATGATTAATAAATGTTATGGTATTTTTTATTATGGAGAGAAGTGGAAGGGTTACAGACTAATGTAATCTAGATGATGGCGGTTCTATGTCAGAACAATATCAATAGAGTATAGAAATTTGTGGCTGCATTGTGGAAAATAGGAATTAGGGAATTACAGCTTTGTTTCCTTTGATTTTCTTTACTGTTATGATAGGGATTTAGCCTTCATAAGGTACTGAGTGTTATAGAACCAAAATCAAGTACCATTTAACCTTCAAAAGATTTGTATCATAAAACTGCTTTAAGTACAATTTTTAAAGAAATTCTGACCCTAGAAATCTGAATTCATCTTAACTCAGAGCAGTAGCCTCATGATTATAATGTCAGATGACTTACTAGTAAAGACTGACCCAGAGTGCAGATGTAAAAATAAAACAAAGATTTATTAAGTCATTACAACACAAAAGAAAGACATAAGCATTCTTTAAAGACCTTTTGGTTTTGGGTGCAGCTGTTTAATCTGGCAGACCAGCAGTTAACCAACTCATACATTAGAAATCTGAGTGGTAAGGGCAGTAAAAGAAAGTGAGAAATGCTGCAGTTTTTCCCTAAATACCCCCTCAGGACCCATAGGTGGGTGGTATTTGGGAGTATCCAGATCTTGAATTTGCCTTTTGGGAGTGGTCCAGGAGATATTGCTGTAGGAGGTGTGGTAAAGGATGAGCCCCTACTTGACTTAAAGTAGCATCCTATCCCTCATGTGTAATCTAGCATCTAATGACCCACTGGTGAATACATGACCAGGGTCAAAGTAAAGGTGAAATGCAGAAAAAGATTATAAAATTTGATTTTTATAAAATTTATTTTCAATTACATTATTCCTCTATGCCCATAATTCCCTGCATTAATAATAAGTTAACATTTATAGTTTTTTTAAAGTTTATAAAACTCTTTACTTTTATTATTTCATCTGATCCTCATATATATCCTTGTGAGGAAGTTGCTACCCTCATTTTGCAGTTAAGGAAACTGAGGCTGGGTAGTTAAGTGATTTGCTACGATCACACAGTAAGTGTCTGAGACAGGTTTCTATATAGTCTTCATTATTCCATGATAAGCACTCTGACAACAATTCTCCAAGGAACCATTGATAGGTAGTGCTGTTGAAACTACCTTTTGTTATCATAGAGCTCTGAAAGGGGATTATTAAGATAACTGTAACTAATAATTCTTCCTCTCTCAATCTCTGAGATGGGATTTTCCAAGGCAAAAACTCCCTGCTAAAACTGTCCATTTTGTCATCTTTTTATGGTTTAGTTCCTATCTTCCATTTTCATTGTGGTCTCCAGAACACCTTTTCTTTGCAGACTTTCCTTCTTCCTAGGCATTTTCCTCTTAACATTTTCCATCTTACAGTTAAAGAAACCTGACTTTATCTAGAAGACCTTGCATCTTACTATTAGAATCCTTGTTTCTCCATTTTGAAGAAGTCCAATGACATCATGGGGTTATTATTGACTCCTGAGTGAATTGGAATTAAAGTGAGGCAGAATTGAACAAAATCATCAGCCTCATACTCTCTTCCTAAGTCATGGAAGTCCATTGGCAAGACAAAAGTTTGGACAACTGTCAATGGTCTGGATACAATAGATGACCCCAAGTTGGCATCTTCAGTAGCTAACCCAGCTCTAAGTGTTCCACAGTTTTTGGAATAAATTGCTGCTGAAACAAACTGCTCTCTTCTGCCCATTCTATGGGGTGAGAGGTGTCTTTTTATGCTTGGGGAAACATCCCCCTCACTCACCAGCAGCTTTGATCCCCATAGGTTATCCTCAACCTTGTTTAGCCTGTCTGCTGAGGTTTTATCCATGTGTAGCTTTGCTTCTTGGAGCCATAGGTGAGAGTTAGGTCAGCATGGTAGATGAGATGCTCTTCATGAGGTCATTGAACTTCAATGAAATACCTAGGAAGAGGGGTGGCTAGGTGGTGCAGTGAATAGAGCACTGGCCCTGGAGTCAAGAATACCTGAGTTCGAATGTGGCCTCAAACACTTAATAATTACCTAGCTGTGTGGCCTTGGGCAAGCCACTTAACCCCATTGCCTTGCAAAAAAGAAAAAAACACTTAAAAAATACCTAGGAAGAGAGAGTTTGATGAGAGGAAAGAGACAGTGGTATTATAAAGATACTATCTGGGGCGCTAGGTGGCGCAGTGGATAGAGCTCGGGCCCTGGAGTCAGGAGTACCTAAGTTCAAATCCAGCTCAGACACTTAATAATTACCTAGCTGTGTGGCCTTGGGCAAGCCACTTAACCCCATTGCCTTGCAAAAACCTAAAAAAAAAAAAAAAAAAAAAAAAAAAAGTAGAAAGACACTATCAATGATAACCTAAAAGACTAAAGAATTCAGAATAATTCAAGATTCACAAGAAGGGTCAATTAATGATGGAGCTTTTCAGATGGGGCTTTCCCCTGAGACAAGCTCTGAATAGGGAGCATTGATGGGAAGAAGGAAGCATTTAGAGTTGGATTTCTACTTTAAAGAACCAGGTTTGGGTTAAGTAATAATAATAATACCCTTTCAGGATTTTTTTTCCTCTCCTATAAAATGAAAGGGATTAGATTAGAATAGAGGGAGTATATCTAGTAGAGAAAGAAAAATGTTTTGCCAAATGTTATTCCTTCTTTGATGGCCTTATAAATCCTATGTGTCTGATTTCTGTCCCATTGTTATTTAGAATAGCTCCCATTGTTGGGCCACCTGGAACCTATATACCAAAAATTATTCTACTAGAAGAAGAGATTGCCCCAAAGACTATCCCATCAAAAAAAGAGGTACTGAGATGTAAATTCACTAAGATGATAGGAATTACCCCAACTTCAACTTCTCAGATCAGACACCAGGACATGCTTTGAAAAGTCTTTCTGTTTTAACTTTGGCACTTTCTTAAGGAACTCTAAAGATTTCCTTAAGAAATCTAGTTCAGTTACAACAGTTGCATCTGTCCTCAATTTTCTCTCTCTATGCTGTTCTCCCTTTATGATGACAACAAACAATCAGCACACTTATATCACTCTTGTAACTATCCTTACTTTCCCTCTTTACTTTGCTAAGTCTCCATTACTGCTTTTTAATATTATATAAATATTTTTTCCCAATTATATACAATAGTAGTTTCTACACATCATTTTTTGGTAAGGTTTTGAATTTCACATATCCTCCCCCCCCCCCCCCGAAGGCAGTCTGGTAATTTTTACATTGTTTCTATGCTTTGCATTGATCAAAATTGAATGTGTTGGGGCAGAGGTTAGAGTACCAACCCTGGAGTCAGGAGGCCCTGAGTTCAAATGTGACTCAGACACTTAATAATTGCCTAGCTGTGTGACCTTGGGCAAGTCACTTAATCCCATTGCCTTAAAAAATAAATTTTTAAAAAATTGAATGTATTAAGAGAAAAAACATATCCTTGAGGAAAAAATAAAATATTAGAGTAGCAAAATTATGTAGTACATAAGACAACTTTTTTTAAAAAAAATTGAAGGTAATAGTCTTTGGTCTTTGTTTAAGCTCCACAGTTCTTTCTCTGGATACAGATGGTATTCTCCACAACAGATAACCCAAAATTGTACTTGATCATTGCACTGATGGAATGAGCAAGACCATTAAGATTGTTCATCACCCTCATGTTGCTGTTAGGGTGTACAATGTTCTTCTGGTTCTGCTCATCTCACTCAGCATCAGTTCATACAAATCTTTCCAAGTTTCTCTGAAATCCCATCCCTCCTGGTTTCTAATGGAACAATAGTGTTCCATAACATACATATACCACAATTCGTTCAGCCATTTGATGGACATCCCTCGATGTCCAATTCTTTGCCACGACAAACAGGGCTACTATGAATATTTGATGTTTTTACCCATTTTCATGGGGTATAGACCCAGTAGTGGTATTGCTGGATCAAAGGGTATGCATATTTTTATTGCCCTTTGGCATAATTCTAAATTGCTCTCCAGAAAGGTTGGATCAGTTCACATCTCTACCAACAATGCATTAGTGTCCCTGATTTCCCACATCCTTCCAACACTGATCATTGTCTTTTCTGACCATACTGGACAATCTGAGAGGTGTGAGGTGATACCTCAGAGATGCTTTAATATGCATTTCTCTAATCAGTAATGATTTAGAACAATTTTTATATGACTATGGATAATCTTGATTTCCTCATCTGCAAATTGCCTTTTGTCTATCTGTTGACCATTTGTCAATTGAGGGATGACTTTTTTTTTATAAATTTGACTCAGTTCTCTTTATATTTTAGAAATGAGTCCTTTGTCAGAAACGCTAGTTGTAAAAATTGTTTCCCAATTAATACATTTCTTTTGATCTTGGTTACAGTGGTTTTGTTTGTGCAAAAACTTTTTAATTTAATATAATCAGTATTATCCAATTTGTTTTTAATGATGTCTCCATCTCTTCCTTTGTCATAAACTACTTCCCTTTCCATAGATCTGACAAGTAAGCTATTCCTTGTTTTCCTAGTGTGCTTATAATATTGTCTTATATTTAAATTCTGCACTCATTTTGATTTTATCTTAGTGTAGGGTGTGAGATATTAGTCTAATCCAAGTTTCTGCCATACTAACTTCAAGTTTTCCCAGCAGTGTTTATCAAAAAAGAGAATTCTTATCCTAGAAGCTGGATTCTTTGGGTTTATCAAACAGGAGATTACTATAATCATTTCCTGCTGTCTCTTTTGTACCTTATCTATTCCACTGATCTACCATTCTGTCTCTTAGCCAGAACTAGACTGATGCTGTTTTGATGACTGATGCTTTATAATATAATTTCAGATCTGGTAAGGCTAATCTACCTTCTTTTGCACTTTTTTTTTCATTAAATCCCTTGATATTCTTGACTTTTTGTTTCTCCATATGAATTTAGTTACACTTTTTTCTAACTCATTAAAGTAATTTTTTGGAAGTTTGATTGGTAAGGCACTAAATAAGTAGTTTAATTTAGGTAGAATTGTCATTTTTATTGTGTTAGCTCGTTCTATCCATGAGAAGTTGATATTTGCTGAGTTATTTAAATTTTTTGGTGCCCCAGGAGACCAAAGATGGCAAAAAAGGAAAATTAAAAATTTTGGAGGGGGCTGTGGGAAAACAGAGAAGTTGGTTGATGCACTGTTGGTGAACTTATGAATGATATGATCATTCTAGAAAGCAGTTTGAAATTATCCACAAAAAGTTATTAAATAACCTTGCTCTTTGACCTCTACCCAAAAGAGATCAGAAAGATGAAAAAGGTTTTTTATGTTAAAAAAAATAAGTAATTCTATGTGTATGTGTATGTAGTGACAAAATAATTGGAAACTAAGAGATGTCCAACAGTTGCCTATATATGAGTTTGATGGGCATTTATTATTGTGTTATAAGGAATGAAGATGATTTCCTAAAGAAAGGGAAGGACATATGAACTAATATAGAGTAAAGGAAGAAGAAACAGAAAAATAATTCATATTGTAACATCAATATTATAAACATGAACAATTTTGAAGACTTTTATAAACTGGTAAAGAATGAAATGAGTACAACCAGAACAATTTATACAATAAGAAAAGCATTGTAAAAACAAACAAATTTGAAAGCTATAATTTACAATGGCTGTCTGATGATGAAACTTGCTATCCATTACTGAGAATATAGAGTGCAGAATGTGTGTATATATATATATATATACATATATATATATATATATATATATATATATTTTAAATAGCCATTACAGGGGCAGCTACATGGCTTAGTGAATAGAGCACTGGGCCTAGAGTCAGGAGGACCTGAATTCAAATCGGACCTCAGGCACTTAATAATTACTTAGCTGTGTGATCTTGGACAAATCACTTAACCCCATTGTTCTGCAAAAACTAAAAAACAAAACAACACCAAAAAATAAATAAATAGCCATTACAGAGATTTGTTTTGCTTGACTGTATATATTCATTATAAAATTGGGTGGGGGGGAGTTTGCTAGAAAAGGAAAGAAAATAGATTTCTCTCTTTTTTTAATGGAAAGAGTGCTACCAGTGTGTAATGTTTGTATATGCACTTTGAGATGAGGTCACTATTATTCATTTTATTTAAGTGTTTTACTTTGTCAGAAGAAACCTTTTACAAAATAGAATAACCTATAAATATTTTTAATGTAAAGACAAAACATCAGTAAAATTTCAATCAAGCAAAAAAAAGATTGTACAAAAAAGGAAACTGAGTTCAGAGAAGGGAGGCTAGTTGTGAAAATAGGAAGGAGTAGAGGAACAAAATGAGAAGGAAGAATAAATAGGTTTAGGAGAAATAAGGAGAGGAGAGAAAATTGATTTTTCAAATATCAAAATTCAAAATTATGGAGGTCCACAGTTATGGTGGATGGTGATTATGCCTTCATATGACTAAGGATAAAGATATAGTTAAGGAAAACTGAGGGAACTGATGAACTGTGAAACCAGAGTGGTTGAGAGTATATCAATATGTGCCACCTAGCCGCCCTCCCTACTTACTTTTCCCCATAAGCATACTTTCCCATCCTTAAAAAAAAATCATTTTACTATGTAATTCTTAAAGTTATTTCTCTTTTTTAGCTATATCTACTCCTCCTTTCCCATCCAAATTGGTAGAAAAAAATCATCTACACTGACTATAGTATAAATCATCCAGTTTTCTCCAACCAGTGTCACTATCTCACATAGGCTATTTTAGATTGCAGCAATATGTTTTAAATACCTCTGTGTCTTCCCTCTCAGCTAACATACTCCCCCTTCCTAGGTATAAACACAGAGGATTGTGACATTAATTTTTTGAAATTTTCAAGGGTTCTCCCCCATTACTTATAGAATTGTGAATTTAGGCAAGATGACCTAAACTATAGGTAGTTTAATGGGGACACCTAGTGGCCAAATAAAGTCACCATATTTTTGTTAGCTAAGGAGGTAGACCAGTGACTGAACCCTCATCTGATTTATGTCATGATCCTCTTCTAAAGGGTCTGGAGAAGATGCTTCCTTCTTCCTAAAATGAAGATTTTAAAAGTCATTTATGTACTTTTGAAATAAATCAATAAAAATTAAGAACATATTCTAAGTAATTACATGGAAAGAGAGACAGAATATTTGGGAACTTTCTCAGTCCTGCTGCTGATTTGCAATGAAGCCTTGGATCAGTATCTTTACCGAATCCAAAATTTTAGAATTGAAATAACCTTTAGAGACCACCTAGTTTGAATTGATAAATGAAGATTGATCCTCTTTACAGTATTCCCAGAAAGTAGTCATCCAGTTTTTGCCTAGAGTTTTAATAGTGAGAATTCAGTCCTTCGCAATGATGCAGAGAAGAGATGTAGAGAATTATGAATGTAGAAATTGCGTGGAGATGTAAATTGATTATGACCTGGTCTTGAGATGTAAATTAACTACCACGAAAAAGACTGAGAATTATGATTGTAACAGAAACAAAATTTGTATTCTTAAAGGCTGTTAATCTTGTCAAATTGGGTGGAAATCCCCATTCTTGATGTAAACCAACCACCATTGATTCATTATTTAATATAAAATTTGTATCCTGATCTCCTTAGGCTTCACCGTCTACCTGATTCTGGGTCCAGTAAGGGGAAGGGAATTCACCTTTTGCCCTCTGGATCAGAGGCAAGAGACATAAAAACCTGGGTTGGACTCCACTCAGGGCCACCAGTCTTCTCTGATTTGCTGGCCCAATCAACTTTGCTTGACTGCTCTTTTGTCTCTTTCTTTACCTACCATTTTCTTATGAGTTGTAACTTCTTTAATAAATTTTTGTTTTCTTCAATATTTTTGCAAGGCAAATGGAGTTAAGTGGCTTGCCCAAGGTCACACAACTAGGTAATCATTAAATGTGGGACACTGGTACTCCTGACTCCAGGGCTGTTGCTCTATCTACTGTGACACCTAGTCACCTGTTTTCTTCAATCTTTACAACTAATGTTTCTGACAAAGGACTCATTTCTAAAATATATATAGAGAGAACTGAATCATTTTTTTAAAAAAAAAGTCGTTCTCCAATTGACAAATGGGGAATTTACAAACTGCAAAGGCAATTTACAGATGAGATCAAAGCAATCCATAGTCATATGAAAAATTGCTCTAAATAATTACTTATTAGAGAAATGTAAATTAAAGCTTCTCTGAGGTACTGCCTCACACCTCAGATTGGCCAATATGACCAGAAAAGACAATGATCGATGTTGGAAGGGTTGTGGGAAATCTGGGACACTAATACATTGTTGGTGGAGCTGTGAACTCATCCAAACTTTCTGGAAAGCAATTTGGAACTATGCCCAAAGGGCAACAAAAATATATGTACCCTTTGACCCAGCAATACCACTACTGGGTCCATACCCTGAAGAGATGATGAAAAAGGGGTAAAACATCACCTGTACAAAAATATTCATAGCAGTCCTGTTTGTGGTGGCAAAGAATTGGAAATCAAGTAAATGTCCTTCAATTGGGGAATGGCTTAGCAAACTGTGGTATATGTATGCCAGGGAACACTATTGTTCTATTAGAAACCAAGAGGGATGGGAATTCAGGGAAGCCTGGAGGGATTTGCATGAACTGATGCTGAGTGAGATGAGCAGAACCAGAAAAATACTGTACACCCTAACAGCAACATGGGGGTGATGATCAACCTTGATGGACTTGCTCATTACATCAGTGCAACAATCAGGGTGAATTTGGGGCTCTCTGCAATGGAGAATACTATCTGTAACCAGAGAAAGAACTGAGGAGTTTGAAGACCAAGGACTATTACTTTGAATTAGGGGGGGCAATGATATCTTATTGTCTGATCTTGCTGTCTCTTATGCTTTATTTTTCTTCCTTAAGAATACGATTTTTCTCTCATCACATTCAATTTGGATCAATGGAAACCATGGAAACAATGTAAATACTGGCAAATTGCTTTCTGTGTGTGGGGGTGATGGAAGGGAAGTAAGAGGGGAAAAATTGTAAAAAATTGTAAAACTCAAATAAATAAAATCTTTATAATTCAAAAAAAATTTTTTTTTGTTTTCTGTCCACCCTTGCTTTCTGGAGTCTGAATAATGATTCCTCATAGACAGAAGTGAACTCAAGTAGCCAGTGGCTACACCGAAGACAGTCTATTCTGAATATGAGAAGACCCAATTGTTGGGACTATTTTCCTTTAATCACATCTAAATTTGCTTCTCTGTAATTTCCATCCAATACTCCTAGTTATGCTTCTGGGACCAACCATGACTAGAGCCACAAGAAAATCCTTATGAGTTAGCAAGTCTCTCTTCTGTTCTCCAGACAGGCTAAATACTCCCAGTTCAATTAAACAACACCTATTTATTAATCACCTACTATATGAATTCAGGTAGTGGAGATTCAAAGTAAAAAAAAAACAATCCTTGGATTCAAGGCATATGTTGACTTTTAGGGATGTGTGTATGGGATGGAGGTGGGGGAGGGAGAAACTCCCCATATGCATGAGGATCTGTGATTTCATTGGTAAAGGGGCTTCTCTATCCCTGGCCTCCTGTCTCTTCCACAGAAAAGATAATCCATCTCTCAGCTCCAGACATTTTTCTCAGGCTAAGCTCCATTCCTGTAACTCTTTTCTTCCTCTCCTCTGACTCCTAACTTCCCTGGCTTCCTTTAATTTCCAACTAAAATCCGTCCTTTTACAGGAAGCCTTTCTTCAGCTTAATTCTAGTACTAGAGTCTTGAAAGGGAAGGGAGAGTAAGGGAATAAGCATTATATATATTATATATATTATATATATATTATATATAATAAACAGCTAGAGGACCAGGTCAGAAGTCATTTAACAGTTGTATGACCTTGGGCAAGTCACATATAACCCTATTTGTCTCAATTTCCTCATCTGTCATCCACCCTTCCTTGCCTACTTAGTCAGATTCAAATTTATATTGTTTGTGAATACCTATTTTTATTCAAATATATTGAAAAGCTATTGAATGGCATGCTCAATTTGTGTCTGCTCTATTGCATCTTTGATCCTAGGCAGTATTTCTCTGAATCTCAATTTTCTCGTCTGTAGAATGCAGGGTTGGTTGCCTTCTATAACCTTCTTAAAGTTCAAAATGTAGGATCCTATGAGAGGACCATATAGATGGTAAAAGCCTCTTAAGGGTAGAAACTTTCTTTCTTTCTCCCTTTTAAGAAAATATCCCCAGGGTCTTGAATCTAGTAAGTTGCTTAATAATTATTCATAGAATGAAGAAAAATCACAACAAACACTAAGTCAATAAAGGATGATTATTATGGGTGTCACAAAAACTGGTGGGGTATTTTTGGTAATAATTTAAATAGGTTCCTATTTATTTATAATATTATAATTAGTATTTTTTTTTTTTTGCGAGGCAATGGGGTTAAGTGGCTTGCCCAAGGCCACACAGCCAGGTAATTATTAAGTATCTGAGGTCAAATTTGAACTCAGGTACTGACTCCAGGGCCAGTGCTCCATCCACTGTGCCACCTAGCCACCTCTCAACAAGTATCTTTTAAAACCTGAAGTGACCACCTCCCAACTTGTATTCCTATTTAATTTAAAAATAATAATTAATTTTATTATTATCATCAACAAATATTTACATTTCAAAGGGTGAGACTAATTTAGATATACCCTAAATTGAAACTTGAAAAGAGCCAAGGACATTGAAATGTAAAAGGAAATGTTTAATATACAATGGAAACATTTTTGGGTCTAAATGTTCAGCTGTATAGAGAGAGGCTGGGAAGACAAAGAACTAGCCCAGGGTTCAAACAGAGTTAATACCTTTGTCTCCAGCTATTCCACCATATACTTAATGGGAATCAGGAAAACAACTGAGATAAACTCCTTAAGGTGGAGCCCCTGTCTGAGGGAGCCAAGAAGAAAGGAGAAACTAAATCTCTCCCACCTCCTCAAGTCAAAGAGACTTACTTCTCCCAGTTCTAAACTAAAGGGCCTGTTGAAAATAAATATGTGTTAACCTTCCCAGAGTTTGTCAAATCCTGAGGGCCAGACCAGCCACCCCACCCCTCACCCACTGATGGGCAGATTCCCTGACTTAAATAGCAGTGTCCATGTCCATCAGGAGGTGTGATCTGAACCTTCACTTCTCACCAGTCCAGGGGCACGGTGCTGAGAAGGTAGAGGGAACATTCTAATAGCTCTCTTGCCTTCACCTTTATTCATACTGTTTCTTGCTTGCAATGTTCTATCTTCTCTTCTAAAGTTCTACCCATACATGAAAACTGAAGTTATTCCAATCAATTAATCAACAAGCACGACTATGCTATTTATCATGTGCCAGGCATCTTGTTAAGTACTGGAGGTGAAAATCAAAAGCAGAAACAGTCCTTGTCTTCAAAGAATTTTTTAAATTTAATTTTTTTCAGTTAACAAATACAAGTTATTTCTTCCCTCCCTATATTCCCCCAACTGAAAGAGAGGGAAAAAAAAGAAAATAACAACCCTTGTAAACAAATATACATAGAATGACCATACAAGCTAGATAATTTTTAAGTGTCTGAGACCAGATTTGAACCCAGGTACTCCTGACTCCAGGGCCGGTGCTTTATCCACTATGCCACCTAGCCACCCCTGCTCATGATTCTTATAGAATAATGGTACTCTGTTACATTCACATAACATAATTGGTTTTATTTTTGTTTGTTTTTGCAAGGCAATGGGGTTAAAGTGACTTGTCCAAGGCCACACAGCTAGGTAATTTATTGTGTGAGGTAGTATTTGAATTCAGGTACTCCTGACTCCAGGACCTGTGCTTTATCCACTGCGCCACCTAGCCACCCCTAGGTCATACATTCTAATAGGGAAAGCAATATAAGCATAAATACTAGATAAATATAGAGTATAGTATTTACAAGGTAACCTTAGAGAAGGTTCTAACACCTCAGTGAGAGCAGGAAAGGCCTTCCCCATCAATTGAGAAATAGCTGAACAAATGGTAGTATATGAATATGATGAAATATTATTGTTCTATAAGAAATGATCAGCAGCCAGACTTCAGAAAAACCTGGAAAAACTTAGATGAACTGATGCTGAGTATCGTGAGCAGAACCAGGAGAACATTGTACATCTTAACAGCAATACTATTCAATGATCAACTACCATAGACTTGACTCTTCCCAACAATACAGTGATCAAAGGTGATTCTAAAAGAATTATGACAGAAAATTCCATCAACATCCAGAGGAAAGGGGTGTCTAGGTGGCATAGTGGATAAAGCACCGGCCCTGGAGTCAGGAGTACTTGGGTTCAAATCCGGTCTCAGACACTTAATAATTACCTAGCTTGTGTGGCCTTGGGTAAGCCACTTAACCCCATTTGCTTTGCAAAAACATAAAAAAAAAAACATCCGGAGGAAAAAACTATGGAGTCCTAATGCAAACCAAAGCACCTATTTTCACTTTTTAAGACTTTTTTGTTTTTTTCTTTCTCTTGGTTTTTCCCTTTTGTTCTGATTCTTCTTTCACAGCATAACTAATATGGAAATGATTGTAGTATAATCTATATCAGATTACTTGCTGTCAGTGGGGAGTGGGAAAGAAAGGGAAGGTGGTAGAAAAATGTGGAACTCAAAAACTTACAAAAGGGTGAATGCTGAAAATTATATTTGCATGTTATTGGAAAAAATAACATTCAAAAAAAGATCATTGGTAATTTTGAAGAAAGTCATTTAAATTGAATAATGAGATTGGAAGCAAAATTACTGAGGATTTAGAAGAGAGTAAAAGGAAAAGTGAAAGAATTCAGTGTAGATGACTTTTTCATGTGTAGATGAAAAGAAGAGTAGAGATATAAGAAAATAGCTTACAGGGATAGTAGGGCAGATAGGTGGCACAGCAGTTAAAGTGTTGGGGCTGGAGTTAGGAAGTCTCATGTTCCTGAGTTCAAACCTGGCCCAAGACATTTATTACCCTGGGTAAATCACTTAACTGTTTATTTCAGTTTTGACATCTGTCAAATGAGCTAGAGAAGGAAATGGCAAGCCACTCTCATATCTTAGCCAAGAAAACCCCAAATGGGGTCACAAGAGTTGGGCATTACTGAACAACAACAAAAGGAATGGTAGAATCAGTGAATGTTTTTTGCTTATTTGCTTTTTTTCCCTCTGAATTTTTCACACTTTATTAGTGCATAATAATATTCCATTGCATTTAAATGGAACATTTTTTTTTCTCAGCCATCACCCTATCAATGGATACCTGCTTAGTTTCCGTTTCTTTGTGGCTACACAAGTTCTGCTATGAATATTTTGGCACACTAGAATTTTGCTTCTAGCTTTGAACTTCTTGCAGTATTATGCTCAGTAGTGAAATCATTGAGATAAAGAATATAAATAGTTTAGTCTGTTTTCTTGAATATTTCCTTTCTTGTGTCCTGCCCTGGGTCATTTAATGGTCTTGTATCTATCAAACACTGGACCACTATTTTTTATTCCTTTTGATTCTTGCTATCTATTGAGCTTCATTTAACTTTTTAACTAGTTTTGATGATCACTTTTTTAAATTAGAGATTTTATTTATTTTGAGTTTTACAATTTTCCCCCTAATCTTACTTCCCTCCCCCTCCCCCCACCCCCCAGAATGCAATTTGTCAGTCTTTACATTGTTTCCATGGTATACATTGATCCAAACTGAGTGTGATGAGAGAGAAATCATATCCTTAAGGAAGAAACAAAGTATAAGAGATAGCAAGATCAGACAAGATATCAGTTTTTTTTCCTAAATTTAAGGTAATAGCCCTTGGTCTTTGTTCAAACTCCACAGTTCTTTCTCTGGATACAGATGTTATTCTCCATTGCAGAGAGGCCCAAATTGTCCCTGATCGTTGCACTGATGGAATGAACAAGTCCATCAAGTTTAATCATTGTCCCCATGTTGTTAGGGTGTACAATGTTTTTCTGGTTCTGCTCATCTCACTCAGCATCAATTCATGCAAATCCCTCCAGCCTTCCCTAAATTCCCATCCCTCTTGGTTTCTAATAGAACAATAGTATTACATGACATACATATACCACAGTTTGCTAAGCTATTCTCCAATTGAAGACTATTTACTTGATTTCCAATTCTTTGCCACCACAAACAGGGCTGCCATGAACATTTTTGTACAAGTGATGTTTTTACCCCTTTTCATCATCTCTTCAGGGTATAGACCCAGTAGTGGTATTGTTGGATCAAAGGGCATATACATTTTTGTTGTCCTTTGGGAATAGTTCCAAATTTCTCTCCAAAAAGGTTGGATGAGTTCACAGCTCCACCAAACATGTAACAGGATCACTTCCTTTTTTTGAAATTTTAAACTTATATAAAAAATAAGAAAAAAAGCATTGTCATATGCACAGCAAATCACAAAAGAGGATTCATAATATAAAGCAATAAATCTTCATTTTAAGAAAGCCTATATAATAAATACTACATATTGTGTTCAAAATTGTCCATCTTTTCTTTATTTCTTTGAATTTTTTTTAAGGTCAGAGGAGACTTTGGTATGCTTGTCGACATCAGGGAAGGAGCCAGTAGAAAGGGAGAAGTGAAGGAATATTATATAGAAAGAAGTTGTAATAGCTATAAGAAAGAGGATTAGTTTTCTTCTGGGAGAAGTGGCGGGGGGAGAAATTGGACTGAATAAAGAAAAGGAAATCGTCTAGGTGATTTGGGTGGGTTTAGTCTAGTGAAGAATATCATTTTGGAAAGGAGTATTTGACAAAATTTTGGAAAAAGTATAAGAAAAATTTGATAGAGGACAATGTTCCAAACAAGACACTAGTAAAGATTGCAAGTTAAGAAAGGTCAGAGACAATTAGTGAAACAAAGAAAAGATTGATAAGGATTAATAAGGAATAAAGGAAGTAGAATCTGAAGAGCTAAATTTAAGAAGAATATGAAGAAGGTAGCTGACCAGACTAGGCAGGCAATACAAGAAATGAATAAATAAAGGATTAAGTAAGTTGTTAAAGTGGATGGGTGGTTGTGGAAATTGAAAAACAAGTTTTAACTTTTACAAATTAATAATTATCTACAAAAAATTTTAATCAGATGCTTAAGTTTAAGGTGTAAACACTTATAAGTAGTTTCAAGACACAACCTTGATTATATCAGCCAATATGAAATGTGGAATCAATTGTGCAACATGAACAATGGAGTGGGCAATGTTTATATTTCTGTCACATTGTTCAATCCCTGTTATCTCCGTTCCAAGAATAAACTAATTCACTCCTGAGAGAAAATGGAGGAACTAGAACACTCTCCTGGTTGCCAGAGTGATTACATGGTTCTTTAAAGATTCGTGGTAAAATATTATTATTTTCTTAAAGGCATTAAAAAAATTAGGTTTCAAATCCACACCTCTCACAACACACATGAATTTATTTACTTTTGCAAGTCTACCAGAATACATAATATTTCAAAGTGAATGCATTTAATAGTACATAGAATACAGAGTTAGAAAAGTAGTAATAGAACATTTCCTCCATGAACCTGGGGTACATTCTCCCATAAACACATATAGTAATCAATGGGAATCATGAACTAACTAGGAGACACATAGGGAGAAGCTTGAATAGAGGGAAAACAAGGTACACATGTAAAGAAGAAATTTCCTTCTCCAGTTTATTTTATAGATGAGTAAACTGAGACAAATAGGGTTAAATGACTTGTCTAGGGTCACACAGCTAGAAAGTCTGAGGTCGAATTTGAAGTCAAGAAAATGAGTCTTCATGACTCAGACTCTACTGTACCACCTAGCTGCCCAGTGTTCCCTTTCAAGGAATAACATCTTTTGAAATACAGAATAACCAGGGAGCATAGTTGAACTCCCAGACATTGTCCACAATCCTGGAACTTTACTTCCTTTTACTCGAATAATTCATATTTTTGTCTATAGGCTCTATCTATTTAGCCTTAAAATTTTTTTGTAATTTCCATTTATTCTTTTTTTATTAGGTTGTTTTTTTTTTGTTTTTTGTTTTTTTTTGTTTTTGCAAGGCAAGCGGCTAGCCCCAGGCCACACAACTAGGTAATTATTATATGTCTGAGGTCGGTTTTGAACTCAGGTACTCCTGACTCCAGGGCTGGTGCTCTATCCACAATGCCACCTAGCTGCCCCTCCATTTATTCTTTTTTTTTAGGTTTTTTTTTTTTTTGCAAGGCAAACAGGGTTAAGTAGCTTGCCTAAGGTCACACAGCTAGGTAATTATTAAGTGTCTGAGATCAAATTTGAACCCAGGTACACCTGACTCCAGGGACAGTGCTTTATCCACTATGCCACCTAGCTGCCCCTCCATTTATTCTTTTTTTATATTTAATATTTATTTATTCTCATTTTGTACAAATAATGTTTTTATATATTAATAAAATATTCTTTTTTAAGAGTAAACAAAATACCCCCTTCCCCCAAAAAATATAGACTCGCTTGAGCGATAAAGCAAAGGGGAGAGAAAAAAATTAAAATTAAACAAATGATAATAATTGTAGGTATGGCCAGGTGGCGCAATGGATGGAGCACCAGCCCTGGAGCCAGGAGCACCTGATCCCCACATCCAGCCCCATACAACCAACAATCACCCAGCCGTTGACATGCAAGCCATCCCAACACCACTGCAAAAACCAAAAAAAGAAAAAGAAAGACCCAAAATAAATAGTAATAATAGTAGGGGTGGCTGGGTGGCAGACAGAGCATTGGCCCTTGAGCTAGGAGTACCCGGGGTCCAAATCCGGCCTCAGATACTCAACGATCACCCTGCTATGCGGCAGCAGGCAGGCCACCCAGCCCCATTTGCCCTGCACCCCCCCCCCCAAATAATAATAATAATAAAATGTGCTTCAGTCTTTGTTCCAACACCAACAATTCTGTTGCGGGTGGATCACATTCTTTATGATAAGTCCATCACAAAAGTTACTTCCATATTTTTCCACCACTCCCATTGCTGATCACAACTCCCTCCTTTCGTATTTCTCCACTACCATGTACTTTATTGTCTCTCTCCTTTCACTCTGACTCTGCTGTAGGGTAGCTGAGTGGCAGAGCAGACAGATCCCTGGCTCTGGGGCCACAAGGCCCTGAGCTTCCCTAACACCATTTAGGCCCAGCATCCACCTGGCCCTATGGTCCCAGACAGGCCATCCAATCCCAGCCCCTTGCAAGAAGTAAAAAAGAAAATGTGTTATATCTGACCACTCTCCCCCATGGTCCATCCTCTCCTCCATCATTCATATCAGCCCCCTTCTCCCTGTCCCCCCTTTCTACTTCTTACTCCAGATGCCTATACCCCATTGAGCATATATGCTGTTTCCTCCCCTAGCCACCTCTGATGAGAGCGGAGATTCCCTCATTTCCCCTCACCTTCCTCCCTTCCATATCATTGCAATAGCTCATTGTAATAAAGAAAAATCTTATTATATGGAATATCTTGGCCTATTCCCCCTCTCCTTTTTCATACTCCCATTACATTTCCCTTTTTTCTATTGACTCCATTTTTATACCACACTATATCTCCAAATTCAGTTTTCTCCTGTGCTTTAACTATAAAAGCTCCTTCTACCTCCTCTATTAACTGAGAAGGTTCATATGAGTATTATCAGTGTCATTTTTCTATACAGGAAAGCATGCAGTTCATCATCATTAAGTCCCTCATATTTTCCCCCTCTCCTCCAATCTCTGTGCTTCACCTGAGTCCTGATCAAACCTTCTGTTCAGCTCTGGCCATTCCAACAGGAACATTTCAAATTCTCCTGGTTCGTTGAAAGTCCATCTTTTTCCCTGGAGGAGGACATTCAGTTTTGCTGGGTAATTGATTCTTGGTTGCATTCTAAGCTCTTTTGCCTTCCGGTATATATTATATTCCAAGCCCTACAAGCTTTTAATGTAGTTGCTGCGAAGTCCTGTGTGATCCTGACTGCAGCTCCACGACATTTGAATTGTGTCCTTCTGGGTTCTTGTAATATTTTCTCTTTGACTTGGGAGTTCTGGAACTTGGCTATAATATTCCTGGGGGGTTGGTTTTTTGGGATCTCTTTCTTGGGGGGATAGGTGGATTCTCTCCATTTCTATTTTGCCCTCTGCTTCTAGTATATCAGGGCAGTTTTCCTTTAGTAGTTTTTTGAAAATGATGTCAAGGCTCTTTTCCTGATCATGACTTTCAAGTATTCCAATAATTTTTAAATTATCTTTCCTAAATCTGTTTTCCATATCAGTTGTTTTTTCAATGAGATGTTTCACATTTTCTTCTAATTTTTCATTTTTTTTGGTTTTTGAAGTAATGAGTCCTGATTTCTCGTAAATTCATCAATCTCCCTGAGTTCTATTCTTTGTCTGAAGGATTTGTTTTCCTCAGAGAGTTTTCTTATCTCTTTTTCCATCTGGCCAATTTTGCTTTTTTAAAGCATTCTTCTCCTCAATAACTTTTTTTTTTGCAAGGCAAACGGGATTAAGTGGCTTGCCCAAGGCCACACAACTAGGTAATTATTAAGTGTCTGAGACTAGATTTGAACCCAGGTACTCCTGACTCCAGGGCTGGTGCTTTATCCACTGCGCCACCTAGCCACCCCTCAATAATTTTTTGAACTGTTTTATCCATTTGACCTAAGCTGGTTTTTAGCATGCTGTTTTCTTCAACATTTTTTTGGATTTCCTTGACTAAGCTGCTGACTTCATTTTCATGTTTCTCCTGCATCTCTCTCATTTCTTTTCCCATTTTTTCTTCTAACTCCCTCATTTGATTTTCAAAGTCTTTTTTGAGCTCTGTCATAGCCTAATCCCAATTTCTGTTTTTCTTAGAGTCTTTAGATGCAGGAGCTTGTGCTTCCTCATCTTCAGACTGAGTATTTTGATCCTTCTTGGGATCATAGATAATGTATTTCTCAATGGTGTTCCTCTTTTTTCTCTGCTTGCTCATTTTCCCAGCCTAAGCGTGTTTTTGGGGTACTTCCTGAGCTTTTGGGACATTCCCACAAGGGTTTCAGTGTATGAGGCACTGTCCTCCCTCCTGGTCTGTGAATGACCATATGTGCCCCCCCCCCCACGGGGCTGAGGTGGGGAGGGCCCTGCTGTTCTGTTAGGGGGCCTAGACTGCGATCAGGATCTGAATGTGGTCAGAGCCCCAGAGTCCTGTTCCAGGGCAGAGGACAGAGCTGGGCGGTCTCTCTTCACTCCCCTCCCTCAGCTCAATGGGCTCATGTCCTAGGGGCTCCTGCTTAAGGGTTCCTCCTGCTTATGTTTCCTGGATCTGGAATTCAGTGGCCATACTGTTAGTGGTGTGCCCTGAGGGCTGGGCTTCACGTGCTTGTTCTGGCAGAGGTCCCCTGCTGGTCCCCCAATTTGTGCCCGGTGCTCCCCGGGACATAGCTAAGGAAACTGCTCCCCCCCCCCCCCCCGCTGTGTTCCGCTGTGTTCCTCAGCTCTCAGCACCCTGGGGCTGCCTCCAGGAGGCTGAAGTTCTTTTGCTCTGGTGGGCCACCCCTCTGGCAGGCTGCTCCTCCGACCCCAGGTAGCAGAGCCTTTCTGCTGTTTTCCAGGTTACCTTGAGTAGAAACTGCCTCACTGGGTCCCTCTGTGGGTTCTGTCTCTTGAAAATTTTGTTGAATTCCTTAGTTTCAAAGATTTTTGAGAGAGCACCTAAGACATGATTCGTTCTTGTCGCCATCTTGACTCTGCCCCCCATTTATTCTTTTTTTTTTTTTTAGATTTTTTCAAGGCAGTGGGGTTAAGTGGCTTGTCCAAGGCCACACGGCTAGGTAATTATTAAGTGTCTGAGGTCGGATTTGAACCCAGGTACTCCTGACTACAAGGCCAGAGCTTTATCCACTACACCACCTAGCCGCCCCAAAGTTTTGTTTTTTTTTTTGCAAGGCAATGGGGTTAAGTGGCTTGCCCATAGCCACACAGCTAGGCAATTATTAAATGTCTGAGACCAGATTTGAACTCAGGTACTCATGACTCCAGGGCCAGTGCTCTATCCACTGCACCACCTAGCCACCCCCCCATTTATTCTTAATTACCAATCTGCATACCTTCAAAATCATTTCAAGAGCCACCTTTTCAATAAGCTGTCAAGAGTCAGCTGGGTTTCAAGCTCCCAGATTTCTCAGACTCTGTGCCTATCATGCAAATAAGTGAGGGAGAACAAGCATGAATGAAGTTGATTGGAACTACAGGTGAAAATTAGAGAAGAAAAGAAGAAATTACTTTTTAGATCTATAGATCTGCATTGAGTTCAGATATTACATATGTGATAAACAAATGATAGAGAATATTCTATAAGATAAAATGGACAATTTTGATTACATAAAAATAAAAGATTTTTTTTAGAAACAAATAAATTAAAAATGAGGAGAACCAGTTAGTAGGAAGAATATTTGCCACAAGTTTCTCTTGATAAAAGTTTCAAGATATATAAAAAGCTGATTCAAACTTATAAAACTAAGAGCCTTTCTCTGATAAAGGTTAAAAGTTATGTAGTCTGTTTTCAAAAGAGGAAACTAAAGATATTACTAACCTTATGAAAAAGTTCTCTGTCACTAATAATTAGAAAAATGCAAATTACAGGAAATCTGTCATTCCACATCTGGTCTGGCAAAGATGATGAAAGTGGAAAATGACAAATGATTGAGGGACTGTGGGAAAATAGGTTCCCAAGTGTTCTGTTGGTGGAACTATAAATTGGTTCAGTTGTTTAGAAAAACAATTTGAAACTATGCCCTTCAAGTTATTAAATGGAATAACTTAAATCCAGCTACTGCATCAGTAGGCCTATACTCCAAAGAAATCAAAATAGAGGAAAAAATTCTGAATGTACAAAATATTTATAAGAGCTCTTTTTTTTTTTTAGGTTTTTTTTTTTTTTTGCAAGGCAAATGGGGTTAAGTGGCTTGCTAGGTAATTATTAAGTGTCTGAGACCAGATTTGAACCCAAGGTACTCCTGACTCCACGGCCGGTACTTTATCCACTGTGCCACCTAGCCAACCCTTATAACAGCTCTTTTTTGTAGTACCTCCAGACTGGAAACTAAGGATTAGTAGTTCTCTTGGGAAATGTTTTTTATAAATATATTAATAAACTCAAAGTCTGAAAAATTGAACGTAAAACATTGTGTTACTTCCTGACAGAGGAATGATGAACTTAAAAGAAACATATTTTGAATATAACTAATGTGAGCAATTATTTTGCTGGACTATGTAGTTATTGGGGCATTATTTTTTGAGATCTTAAATAATTGATCAAATTTTTTAAAATGCTTATTTCTTCAGCTATTCTCTCTTCCTCATATTTGAAAGCCCTTTGCTCTTTTATAGGGTTGCTGCTAGCTCTTGTGTGATCTGTGATCCTAACTATGGCTGCACAGTATTTAAATTCTTTCTTTCTGGATATATGCAGTATTTTCTTCTCAGCCTGGCAGATCTGATTTTTGGTTATAATATTCCTGGGTGTTTTCATTTGGAGATTTCTTTTACAAAGTGAATAGCAGATTGTTTCAATTTCTACTTTGCCCTCTGGTTCTAAGATATTGGGAAATTTTCCTTTCTAATTTTTGAAATTTGATGACTAGTTTCTTTAAAAAAAAATCCTGGCTTTCAAGTAGTTCAATAATTCTTAAATTATCTTTCAATTTTTTCCAGATCAGTTTTTTTTCTATGAGGTATTCCATATTTTCTTCTATTTATTTCACAATTTTGACTTTTTAAAAAAAATTCCATGATGCTTCATGAAATTAATATCCACTTTAACATTTAGCAATAGCATTTTAAAGGAGTTGCTTTTTCAGTGAGATTTTATATCTTTTACAATTTAGCTAATTCTGATTTTTAGTTTTCTTCAGTATTGTACATGTCCCTCTTTTACCAAGCTGTTAATTCTCTTTTTATAATTTTCTTGCATTGCTCTCATTTCTTTTCTCACTTTTTCCTCTACCATCTTTGTATTTTTAAAATCATTTTTAGTTTTTTTAAATTTTCTTTAAATTACCTAGCTGTGTGGCCTTGGGCAAGCCACTTAACCCCCATTTGCCTTGCAAAGAAAAAAAAACCTAAATTGTTTCTTTAGCTCTACTGAAATTTGTGTTATGTTCAATCTATGTATTTTCCCCTGGTCCTTGCTTATAAATATTTTCAAGTCATTTTTTTCAGGTTCTAGTTTTGCTGTTTGCCCATTTTCCCAGACTACTTGACTTTGGACTTTATTATTTTTTTTTATTTTATCTTTTGGTTTTTGCAGGGCAATGGGGTTAAATGACTTGCCCAAAGTCACACAGCTAGGTAATTATTAAGTATCTGAAGTCACACTTGAACTCAGGTCCTCCTGACTCCAGGGCCAGTGTTCTATCCACTGCACCACCTAACTTCTCTGGGCTTTATTTTTAGAATAGAGCTCTGTTCATCCCTGGAGGAGAATGACTGACTTGAGTTTCTGTCCATTATGTCTTTCTCCTTTCATAACTCAAACTGGGGGGAGTGTATATGTTTTTGGTGCCTCCAAAGTGGTGTGATATTAGGGAGAATTATAATCTATGCCCTCTTCATCTACATTCAGTTCCTTACCCAGAAGGGATCCTTGCTCTCTTGTGACTGTGTTCACTCATGGGTAATGAGGCCAATGCCATCCAATCATGTACCTGGTACCAGAACAGGAATCTTCTGTGCTTTCCTTCTGATCAGATATTCAGTTCGTTTACTGTCCCTGGGCACTGGTACCTCTGTAGCCAACACCATTGCTCCCTATTATCTGCTGCTGCCTGCCAATGCCACCACCTGATCTTGCTTCCTTTGGACCACACTTGGATAGCCCTCACTTCAGTGTCCACAGACCTCTCTCTCTCTCTCTCTCTCTCTCTCTCTCTCTCTCTCTCTCTCTCTCTCTCTCTCTCTCTCTCTCTCTCTCTCACACACACACACACACACACACACACACACACCTTCCTAAGCTTCTCACTATGAGTTTTTCTTGGATTTCTCATTCAGAATTATGTTCTATGTTTTCAATGATCTTTTGTAGGAGTGATTTTGGGGTGTGATTTGGCAGTTGTGGTCTTTCACTTTTCATCTTGACTCTACCTTCCTTACTTCATTCTACTTTCAATTAATACATAGTATTGATGTCACTTCTTCCATCAGTACTTTTTGGAGGGGTCCAAGCAGTTTTATTTCTCATCATTCTGTGGGGATGTACAAAATGTCAGTAAAGCAAGGAAATAAAAGTATGTTAGGGAACATAATTTATGTCTGACAGCACTTTACTGAAATTTCTCCATGATAGCTTCTAGTGAACTATTCTCTTCTAAGGAAAGGCTATGGATGTGCTATAGGGTCTTGCAGCCTCATTATTCCCTACTGACACTTGACAAACTCTTTCAGATCACTGGGGAAATTGATGCATTGCTGGTATTCTAAGGATATGCTGAGCCCAAGCAGTTCATCTACAAAGGTATTGTCCACCTCTTAGTCAGTAGGGAGTCCATTAGGTGATCATACAGGGCCCAGTCCAGAGATTGTGTATTCAGAGTGTAGTTTGTATCCTTTCAGTCACTGGCAGGCTGAAAACTCACTTCCAGATGGAGAAGATGTCACTCTCATCCTCTTCTTCCTGTCCAATCCTGTCCTCTGGATAGTGGTGGTCCAATACAAATGTCTCCCCTTTGGGATTGATATAAGTTTAGGTTCTTGCTGTTCTTAGACTTTCTGGTCCTTTGCCAACTCATTGTCAAACATCAGTGGGATATTCTTGTTAATATGGAAAGTGACTGTGATCCTCTCATCAGCTAATCTCCAGACTAGTTTGGTTTCTGTTCCTTGCACACCCAGTTCTTGATTCTTGAACATCCTAGGAAGGAACTTGTGTTTCTGGGTTTTTCCTCTTGTTTTTAATTTCATCTATCAGAAATTTGGCAAAGTCCCACATACATGCACTGGCTCTCTGGAGTGGCGGCAGGAGTGTGGTACACAGTCCAGCCTGTGGGTGATTCCTTCTCCAAGGCAAAGGTGATGATGGCCACAGCCAGATGCAGCATCGGGAGGGCAGTGGAGTCCAGGTCCCAGGGCATAGCAGCAGTGGGAAGGAAGGCATGCCTGAGATATGCCAAGGGTGTGAGAGCTACAATGACCAGAAGGCCCTCCATCAGTACTTACAACACTACCTGGGTGAGGTCTTAATAAAGGAGACAAACAGGATTGTTTTTCTTTCCCAATGCTCTTTGCTATGTTATTCTTTCAAGTACTTCTCCTCTATATCTGTCCCCCAATAATATTAGTTACATCATTTCCAAGTTGGTTGTTTGGTTATTGTCCTTTGGTTGAAGATCAAAATGACATCACTCAGGGTAGAGTGTGTCTGATTATGACAGAGCAGACCAAAATGAGCTCAGAATGCTCTATCGTAGGTTGGACAAAAAATAGTGCATATGAACATTTGGAGTGGAGATGTCTTTAAATTTGAATATTTTGTATTTCTTTTGAGCTACAGCAATTCTGCATCACTGTCTTCTTTGATGTGGACACACCAAGTTGGGTGTCACTGTGCTAGTGTCTCCCATGTCTCACAATCTATTCTAAAGCTCTATCCAAAGATAGACTTGTATTGCTTCTTATGATCTTAGGCACTTGCCTAAAGTGAGTTCTCTGTAAAATAGTCTTTTAGGTAAATTAATTGTTGGCATTCTAACTAGGTGGCCAACCTATTGAAGTTATACTCTTTGCAGCAGAGTCTGAATGCTTGGCAGTTCAACTTGAGAACGGACCTCAGTGTTCAATACCTTATTTTGTGTTTAGAATCTTCATGAGACAAACAACAATGAGGTCAGCATAACAGCTCTGTTGTTTTTGAGTATGGTAGATAGCCTAAAATGTCTTGTCTCCCACACTTTCCTTCAGAACCTTTGAAGTTAATTCTGACAATGCATGCATTAACTTTATCATCTATCAGCCTGAAAAATATACTGTCATGGGGCAGCTAGGTGGTGCAGTGGATAGATCACCAGCCCTGGATTTAGGAGAACCTGAGTTCAAATCTGACCTCAGATACTTAATAATTACCTAGCTGTGTGGCCTTGGGCGAGCCACTTAACCTCATTGCCTAGCAAAAACTAAAAAAAAACCAAAAACAACAACAACAACAACAACAACAACAAAAACACATGGGAGCAAGCACACAACCCTGCTTCACTCCTGCTTTACATTGTCTATCATCCAAAATCTGTGCAAACATGCCATTATGAAGCTCAAGTACAATACTGATGAATTTCTAGGGCAACAAAATCTACAAACTTTTATGACTATCAGAGGCCTTGGTTAGATCTTAGTTGTTATGAACAGATCTCTGGTCTACTCCAGGCATTTCTCCTGGAATTGTCAGGAGCAAATACCATATTGATTGCTTCTTGGGTTTTTTTCTGAAGCCACATTAACTCTTGATTAGATGATTATCTTCTAAGGAGGACTCTGATAAGAGTCTTGATGGTGATGGCTAAGAGAACCCCCTGTGATTGTTTCAGAGCACTCAATTTTCCTTTCGTTTTTAGATATGGATAATGGAGGCATCCTTGAACTCCTTGGGGATAACCTCTTTTCTTGCCATATAACCTGGATTATTTTAGTCAGCTTTGTGGACTCCCTACTTTGTCAATCTAAGCCAGGAATAGAATCAACATCAGGTGCTCTGCCAAATAACAGGAGCCTAATGATGTGCAAACCATCTTCTTTAGTTGGAAGTTTAGTTAGAGAGGGATGTCCTTCAATCTGAGGTAAATGGCCAATGGACTTCAGTATTAGTTGATGATGGTCTGTTGAGGATGTTATGAAAATGTTCAACCCAGGGGGGCGGAGCCAAGATGACGACAAGAGAGGAATGTCTCTTAGGTGCTCTCTTATAAAACTTATAAACTAAGGACTCTAACTAAATTTTCGAGAGACAGAACCCATAGAGGGACCCAGTGAGGCAGTTCTCCTACTCAAGGTAAACTGGAAAAGAGCAGAAAGGCCCTGCTCCCCAGGGTTGGAGGGGCGGCCTGCCAGAGGGGTGGCCCGCCAGAGTGAAAGAACTTCAGGCTTCCGGAGGTAGCCCCAGGGAGCTGGGAGCCTTGGCTCCCAGCAGTGGGGGAGTTTCCTGACGATCTGTGGAGCATTGGGCACAACTTGGGGGAACTGGGGGGGGGGCGGGTCTGTCAGAGTGAGCATGTGAAGCCCAGCCCTCAGGGCACACAGCGAGCAGTATGGTCAAGTCAGTCTAGATCCAGGAAACAGAAGCTGGCAGAGCCAGTAAGTAGGAGCCTCCAGGGCATGAGCCCATTGAACTTAGGGAGGGGAGTAAAGAGAGACTGCTGAGCTCTGTCCTCTGCCCCAGAAGAGGATGCTGGGGTTCTGACCACATTCAGATCCTGATCGAAGTCTAGGCCCCCATAGAACAGCAGGCCCCCCCCACCTCAGCCCTGTGGTGGGGGTTGGGTGCTTATGGTCATTCACAGACCAGGAGGGAGGACAGGGCCTCACACATTGAGATCCTTGTGGAAGTGCCCCCAAAGCTCAGAAAGCACCCCAAAGCAGGGTTAGGCTGGGAAAATGAGCAAGAAGAGAAAAAAGGGGAACACCATTGAGAAATACATTATCTATGATCCCAAGAAGGATCAATATACTCAGTCTGAAGATGAGGAAGCACAAGCTCCTGCATCTAAAGACTCCAAGAAAAACAGAAATTGGGATCAGGCTATGACAGAGCTCAAAAAAGACTTTGAAAATCAAATGAGGGAGTTAGAAGAAAAACTGGGAAAAGAAATGAGAGAGATGCAGGAAAAACATGAAAATGAAGTCAGCAGCTTAGTAGGAAATCCAAAAAAATGCTGAAGAAAATAGCATGCTAAAAACCAGCTTAGTTCAAATGAACAAAACAGTTCAAAAACTTATTGAGGAGAAGAATGCTTTAAAAAGCAGAATTGGCCAGATGGAAAAAGAGATAAGAAAGCTCTCTGAGGAAAACAAATCCTTCAGACAAAGAATAGAACTCAGGGAGACTGCTGAATTTATGAGAAATCAGGACTCAATACTTCAAAACAAAAAGAATGAAAAATTAGAAGAAAATGTGAAACATCTCATTGAAAAAACAACTGATATGGAAAACAGATTTAGGAAAGATAATTTAAAAATTATTGGAATACTTGAAAGTCATGATCAGGAAAAGAGAATTGACATCATTTTCAAAGAATTACTAAAGGAAAATTGCTCTGATATCCTAGAAGCAGAGGGAAAAATAGAAATGGAGAGAATCCACCTATCCCCCCGAGAAAGAGATCCCAAAAAACCAACCCCTAGGAATATTATAGCCAAGTTCCAGAACTCCCAAGTCAAAGAGAAAATATTACAAGCAGCCAGAAGGACAGAATTCAGATACCATGGAGCTGCAATCAGGATCTCACAGGACTTAGCAGCAGTTACATTAAAAGCTTATAGGGCTTGGAATATAATATACCGGAAGGCAAAAGAGCTTAGAATGCAACCGAGAATCAACCACACAGCAAAACTGAATGTCCTCTTCCAGGGAAAAAGATGGACTTTCAACAAACCAGGGGAATTTCAAATATTCCTTTTGGAATGGCCAGAGCTGAACAGAAGGTTTGATCTTCAAATACAGGACTCAGGTGAAACATAGAGATTGGAAGAGAAGGGGAAAATTGATGATGAACTGCATGCATTCCTGTATAGAAAAATGACACTGTTAATACTCATATGAACCTTCTCAATTAACAGAGCAGGTAGAAGGAGATTTTATAGATAAAGCACAGGAGAAAGCTGAATTTGAAGATAAAATATGGTGTAAAAGTGGAGTCAATAGAAAAAAGGGAAATGTAATGGAAGAAAGAAAAAGGAGAGGGGGAATAGGCCAAGATATTTCATATAATAAGATTTTTCTTTATTACAGTGAGCTATTGCAATGATATGGAAGGTGGGGAGGCAAGGGGGAATGAGGGAATCTTCACTCTCATCAGAGGTGGCTAGGAGAGGAAACAGCATATATACTCAATGGGGTATAGGCATCTGGAGTAAGAAGGAGGGGGGGGACATGGGGAAGGGGTGGGGATGTGAATGAAGGAGGAGAGGATGGACCATGGTGGGAAGTGGTCAGATATACCACATTTTCTTTTTTACTTCTTGCAAAGGGCTGGCATTGGATGGCCTGTCAGGGACCATAGGGCCAGGTGGATGCTGGGCCTAAGGGGTGGTATGGGGGCTTGGGCCCTCTTGGCCCCAGGGCCAGGGATCTGTCTGCTGTGTCACTCAGCTACCCTAAAGCAGAGTCAGAGTGAAAGGAGAGAGAAAATATAGTACATGGTAGTGGAGAAATACGAAAGGAGGGAGTTGTGATCAGCAATGGCAATGGTGGAAAAATACGGAAGTAACTTTTGCATTGGACTTATCATAAAGAATGTGATCCACCCACGACAGAGTAGTTGGTGTTGGAACACAGACTGAAGCACATTTATTATTATTATTATTATTTTGGCGGGGTGCAGGGCAAATGGGGCTGGGTGGCCTGCCTGGGGCCGCATAGCAGGGTGATCATTGGGTGTCTGAGGCTGGATTTTGGACCCGGGTGCTCTGTCCTCCACCCAGCCACCCCTACTATTATTACTATTTTATTTTATTTTGGGTCCTTTTTTGTCTTTTTTTGGTTTTTGCAGGGCAGTGGGTTTGGGGTAACTTGCATGTCACATGGCTGGGTGATTATTGGGTGTACAGGCTGGATATGGGCTCGGGTGCTCCTGGCTCCAGGGCTGGTTCTTTGTCCACTGCACCACCTGGCCATACCTATAATTATTACTATTATTTTTTTATTTTAATATTAATTTTTTTCTCTCCCCTTTGCTTTATTGCTCAAGTGAGTCTATATTTTGGGGGGGTATTTTTTTACTCTTAAACAAGAATAATTTATTAATGTATAAAAAATTATTTGTACAAAATGAGAATAAATAATTAAGGGAAAAAACCAAAAATGTTCAACCCATATCTCCAGAGTCATTTTCTTATTATTAATCAATGTATCTCCATCAGCATTAAGTAGATGAGATTCATAAATAGCCTTCAGGGCATCATAAAAGTGCTTTTAGTACTATCAGTGTGAAACTGAATTTCATCTGCCTTCTTACTCATTCAAGAATCCTGCATCTCTCTAAGCTTCACTTGCACTTTACTTGTGATGGAGTTAGATGTTGCCTTTTTATAGACAAATGAACTACCTTCTGGTAAATTCTGGGGAGTTCTCATTTTTCATTTGGTAATTTCTGAATTTCTCCATCATTTTTGTAAAACCAATCCTGATTTTTGCAAGGGTTCCTGTTCAGATAAGAAGTGTAGCGCTTTACATCAAATTTCTGAAAGATCCATTGTTGCCAACTCTGTGATTCCTCTAAATTAATAACAAACTATTCCCTCCAAGGAGAAGTGTTCTTATCTGTTGACATTTAGTTTTCTGGTAATCATCTTGTCTTGGATCTCTCTGCTTTTGGTAAATGAGAATGTTTAACATGGAGAGAATAAATCTTTGATCAGTCTAGCACTCTGTACCACATCACTGTCACACCTTGTCTATCTCTTCCCCTTACAATGATATAGTCTAATAAATGTCAATGTTGACTTTGAGGGCACATCCTAAACACATCCATTATGTTTAAGTAAATGAAGGACATGTTGGTAATAAGGTCATGAGATGACAAGTCTTCAGTAGTGATTATTACTGTTACCTAATCCATTTCTCTCAAGAACTCCCTGCCATGTCTGATAGTTTATGCCTACTCTGGAGTTAAAGTCATCCACTCATTCCAGCTGGGAAAAGTCTTTACATGCTTAGGGCAGACACTCTCTTAACTCACAGAATGGTTTGAAGAGCCTCTGTTACCTTAAACTTGGTTTACCTGGTTGCTGAAATGGTTTACTGGGGTGTGGCTGCTGGGCATGCTGTGGTTTCTTGGAACCAAAGGTGAAAGTAGGGTATCAGGTGAACACCAAAGATGGAAGCAACTCTGAAAAGGGTTCCACAGCCCTCATACCAGAGGTACCTGGAACACCTGTATGTGCAAAAAGTACTGGAATCCTGGAATCCCACCTGACAGTTATTCACCTTTTCCTTTTCCAGGATAAAACCCATCAAGTTTATTTAATATTTCTACTATTTTATACTTATGTCCTACAGTCCTACCCTCAATACCAAATTCCCTTAAGACATTTTGGGAACAATTCTTTTTTGTATACCTCCATTATACTAGATAAAATGTCCAACCCAAATATTCTGGATATCTTTTATGCTCTGGGTCAGTTTATGATGAGTCTATTCCATTTACTTCTTCTCCTATTTGAGTACTTCCTACTTTCCTATTTGTCTCATTGAAAGGAACCCTGCCTTCTTTCAGAGTATGTGAACTAGTTTATAAAAATCACTTAGGGCTTCTTCTTGGTAATATATTAAAAGGGAAGGGAGAGGGGGCAATGCCAGAATCTCTCATGAGACAATTGTGTTAAGGAGAAGAAGTTGCACTAAGGAAAGAGACTTTTATGGTTGAAATACAAAGTAAATAAGAGAGGAGAAGTTTTTTGTTTTTTGTTTTTTTTTTTTTGCAAGGCAATGGGGTTAAGTGGCTTGCCCAAGGTCACACAACTAGGTAATTATCAAGTGTCTGAGGTCGGATTTGCAGGGATAATGTTCTATCCACTGCACCATCTGTCTACTCCTAGATAAGAGAAGTTTCAATGTAAATTGGAGTACAGTTTTGAAATTGTCCAATAGCAAAATGCACAGTCTTGGAAGACAATGGATTTTCCATTACTAGAATTCATTAAGTGGATGACAATGTGTCCAGAATGCTTGGGCTTGAAAGTTTATTATCATTGATCTTTAAGATCCCTTTCAACTCTAAAATTATGTGATAGTTAAGGAAGATTTCCTATATGAAGTGAGAATATGATAAGTTCACAGTACTGGATGGTGGTTATCATTGGTTTTGACTGTAAAGGTTGGCTAAGGAGTCAAATGAACAACTTATTAAGATGGAAAAACTTGATATTAGGTTCATCAAATTTGTAGAAAATGCTTAACTAAGTGAAATGGTTAATACATTGGAAGACTGGAAAAATATTTTGAAAGCCTCAACAAAATGGAAAAAAGTGGTATAAAGTCTTGACGAAATTTACAGAATGGTAACTTTAAGTTCAAAAGTCTAATGATAAAAATAAAGAATGAGGAAATACCTAGGGGAGAAGTGATAGAAAGACCTGGGGTAATAGTTGACCAACCACAAGCCCAAATCAACAGCGCTATAGTACACTATTGCTTTTTTGTGGGATATTTTATAACAAAGATATTTTTTATGAAGAAGGCAGTGTTATATTTAAGCAAGTCTTTGGAAGTAACCCTGAATTAGTCAATTCTTTAAAAAATATATCTGACTTGGGTCAAACTATTTTTTGAAAGATGTGTAGGAATTTGAGATAATCTAGAGAAGAGAAATAAAAATTACTAAAGGTTGGGGAATGATACCAAATAGATAATTCAGATCCTTAAGATGATAGTTTAGTTAGAAATATAGTTAAACATACATGATCCTTCCATTATACAATGTATCCATTCCTTTTAAAAACCCTTATCTTGGACAGCTAGGTGGCACAATGGATAGAGCACTGACCCTGGAGTCAGGAGTACCTGAGTTCAAATCTGACCTCAGACACTTAATAATTGCCTAGCTGTGTGACCTTGGGCAAGTCACTAAGTCCCATTGCCTTAAATAAAAAAAGAAGAAAGAAAAACCTTTATCTCTGACTTGTGCTAGACCCAGCTCCAAGATAAGGGTAGACGATCCTGAATCAGCATAAACTCATGCCTTATCAGTAGGCAGATTAGGGAGTTGCCTGACTATTTAATGAAATTTGAGGAAAATTCTCTTGTTTTTCTTTTTGATATACCATTCCCTATTCCTTCTGTTGAAAGCCTACCTTTAAAGTCCAGTTCAAAAGCCCATTATTCCATGAAGTATTCCTTGATTCCATAGTTATTAATAATCTCATATATCTTTCTCAGACCAAGTTCCAGGAAGTTCTAGGTCTTAGCTAAACTTTACATCTCTACCAGAACCTAGTAGAAAGTTCTGTAATAAATATTTGTTGAATTGAATTGAATTTGGTCATTATAGATAAGATGTTTGAAATCTTTTTACAATTGTCTTCAGAGCTTATAATATATGTCTTTTAAATTTATGTATATCATTCATTCTTTTTTTTTTAGACTTTAGACTTTTTTTTAGATTTTTGAGATTCCATTTCTTATCCCTATACTGTAAGTGCTCACACTGAGCTGTTCACATCAGCCTAATTAAGCTAACTCAGGAGCTAATCAACTGGGGTCAGTTACTCTTTTTTTAGGTAACCTGGATGACTTATTCCTTCCACCATCGCCCTCCCCACCATACTCGTGCTGGACCTAGTGGGAGGCACCTGATAGGTTTAGTACACTGTATCTTAGAATTCCTGTGCTCCAGTGATTTGCCAACCCAGCCTCTTGGGTTAACAAAGATTTCTAGAATAAACCACTATACCTAGCTCAACAAGGTTTTTATTAAATACCTACCATGGGAACATAAAAACAAATTTCCCCTCAATGAAAGAATGGTGGGAAGGGCAAGAAATTAATGCAGAAAATTTAACAAAAATAAATCCAAACAATTTGGAGGAGGGGGTATAGCATCATTAACTGGAGGTATCTGGATGGGTTTCCTGGAGGAAACTGAGTATTCTAGAAGATGGAGTGAGCTGAAACTGGAGAACAGAGGATGAAAAGACAAAAAGACAGGAGTTGGAATGTTCTGTCTTAGGGAGCAGTCAATGGTTCAATTTGACTGGACTGAATGAAATGTGCATGAAAAGGAGGGGTGTGTAGCACCTGTAAAAGTAGGAGATTGTCAAATTCTGAAGGACTTTAAAAGCAATACCAAGATCCTTTTATTTTATTTTAGGGGCAAGAAGGAACTTCTTGAGCAGGTAACATCTCCAGATCTGGGCTTTAATTTGGCAACTGGGTGGAAGATGAATGGAAAAGGAAAGATTTGAGGAAAGAAGACCACTTAGGAAGTTTGCAGGAATCCAAGTAAGAGATGATGAGGACTTGCATTAGCAAGTTATTATGGAGGTCATGTTAGTGGAGAGACATGGAGGTAGAAACAAGACTTCACAACTGGCTAGATATGGGGATTTAAGGGGGATGGAAGAGTCAAGGATGATTCCAAGGTTGTGAGCTTTGATGATTTTGGAAGGGCAGAAGGGCCCTTAAATCATATGACTGTTAGAAGGAAGGGAGGGCTTTGGAGGAAAGACAAGGAGTTCTGTTTTGGATATTTTGAGTTTGAGAAATCTGTGGGACATCAGTTGGAGATGGGAGACTTGATGAGTGAGGCTAAGGCTGAATATATATAGATCTGGGAGTCATCTGCATAAAAGTAGAGTTAAGATTGATCGAGTTAAGTACATGGGAACTGATAAGATCTCCAAAGGACAGAGGGCAGAGAGTTGAGGAGAGGTCCTGAGAAGCCCTAAGGCATACCCATGCAAACATCAGCCCCAAACTGATGATAATCCAGAGGAGACTTTGAAGAAGAGGTCACAAATATGCAGGAAATATGTAAGGAAAACCCAAGGAGGAGAAAGGAAGAGGTCAATCAATCAATTAATAAACATTTCTTAAGTACCTACTAGTACGGTCATCTAGGTAGTACATAGGATAGACCATAGGATGTGGAGTCATGAAGAACCAAGTTCAAATCCTGCCTCACTTACTAGCTGTGTGACCCTGGGCAAATCACTTAACTATGTTTGCTTCAGTTTTCTCATCTGTAAAATGAGCTGGAGAACTCCAATATCTATGCCAACAAACCTCAAATGTGTCATGAAGAGTCATGACTGAATGGAGAATGGATAAAAGGAGGAGAGGCTTAAGACAGGCAGACCCACCAACAGATTATAGCAATAATATAGGCAATAAGGGAATGAGGACAGTGTTGGAGGAGAGCAGGGGGCATTTTCAAAATTATTACAAAGATAAAATCAACAGACCTTGGCAATAGTTTGAATATTAGGGATGAGGAATTGAGGAATCTAACATCACTCAACAATGTCATCTTCAGAGAGATTAAAAAAAGATGAGAAATGAGAAAAAGTCATTAGATTAATCAATTAAGAGACCACTAATCATTTTGGCGAGAACAGTTTAGTTTAAGTGATAAAGTCAAAGCCAGATTACAAAGGAATGAAAAGTGTATGGCAGGGGTGGCTAGGTGGCGCAGTGGATAGAGCACTGGCCCTGGAGTGAGGAGTACTTGAGTTCAAATCCAACCTCAGACACCTAATAATTACCTAGCTGTGTGGCCTTGGGCAAGCTACTGAACCCCAATGCCTTGAAAAAAACTAAAAAAAAGTGTATGGCAAGAAAGAGGAGGCAATGAGTACTTCCAGTTTTTGTAAGACTTTAATTCTGAAATCAAGAAGGAGCATAGGAAATCAATAGGACAATAGGATAATATGTTTAAGTTAAGTTTTTGTTTTGTTTTATTTTTATTTTAAGAATGGAGTGATAATTTGGCAGCAAATCTTTGATTTTGAAGATGGATTTCATTTTTTTAATAGTTAAAAACATATTTCTTGCTTCTTTCCTTCCTTTCTTCCTTCCTTCCTCTGTCCCTCCCTCTCTCCTTTCCTTCCCTCCTTACTTCCTTCTTTCTTCCTTTCCTCCTTTTTTCCTTCCCTACTTCTTTCTTCCCTTTCCTTTCTTCCCTCCCTTCTTCCTTCTTTCCTCCTTCCCTTCTTCCTTATTTCCTTCCTTTATTTTTTTAGAATAATCGAAAGCCAAGTCTGGGTAAATGAAAGTGAGTGATCAATCAAAGAAATATTATTTTTGGTTAATGTAATGAATGGTGTGGCCTAGGAACTCACTTTGAAGGGGAAAGGAGGCTTCCAACAGTGAAAGTAATTTCTTTGAAGGGGATACCACTCACTTGGGTGTAGAAGTTCCTTTAAAGTAATTGGGAAAAATTAAATTAAATTTTTTAAAAAAAGAAGTTCCTATGTAGTTAAAAATACATGCAGCAATAATAGTAGAAAGAGCACTAGATTTGGTATCTGAGAATCTGTTTAAGTGAGGTTCTGATTTGCTACTTCTTGGGCATCTAACTTTAGCCATTACTTTAAAATGTCAAACATCAATATGACAAATTAGATGTACTTTGAAACTATTTACATTTCATAAATCAATTCCAATGCATAAAATATTATAATTTCTTGGTCACTACCTCTAAGTCAACATTAGGATTCTTCACTTTTTTATCCTTTTGCATTCAGTTTCCCTCTTATATAGTTGTGGTTTATATGCTGTTTTGAAATTACTAGTGATTTTTGGGGCACTTTTCACATGATATTGATAGCTTGGTTTTCTTCCTTTGAAAATTATTCATATCCTTTGACCCTTTATCAGTTGGAGAGTGGTTCTTATTCTTAGAAATTTAAATCAATTTCTTATACATCTTAGAAATGAAACTTTTATCAGAGAAAATCACTGCAAAGATTCCTCTCACTCATCCCATTTATTATCTTCCTAATTTATTTTAGCTGAATTGGTTTTGTTTGTATAGATACTTTTTAATTTTATGTAATCAAAATTGTCTATTTTATCTTCTGTGGTCTTCTTTATCCTTTGTTTGTCATGAACTCTTTTCTTACCCATGGTTTTGATAATTTCTTCATTGCTTCAGTAATTTATGTTTAAATTACCTTTTTCATTTAAGTTATTCACACATTTGGAGTTATCTTGGTACAAACAGTGTGAAATGTTGATTTATACATAGGTTCTACCAGATTACTTTCTGGTTTTGCCAAAATTTTTGTTAAATAGTCAAATTTTATACCAATATTTGGGATCAGCTAGGTTGCACAATATATAGAACATTAGCACTGGCCCTGGAGTCAGGAGGATCTGAGTTTAAATCCTGCTTCATTTACTAGCTTGAGTGACCCTGGACAAATCACTTAACCCTATTTGCCTCAGTTCCTCATCTGTAAAATGAGTTAGAGAAGGAAAAGGTTAAACCAATCCACTAACTTTTCTGAGAAAACCCAAAAAGGGTTATCAAACATCAGACACAACTGGAATGAAACAACTCCTATAATTGGGGTCTCTGATCTCATCAAATACTAGGCTAGTGAGCTATTTTGCTTCTCTGTTTTGTGTACCTAATCTCTTTCATTGATCAACCTCTAATTTCTTAACTAATATCTAAATGTTTTGATGACTACTACTTTGTAGTAGATTGAGATCTGGAAACTCCTGTTTCCCATTTAAAAAAATAATTTTCCTTAATATTCTTGACTTTGTGTTTTTCCCAGATGAATTTGGTATTTTTTTCTATGTAAAGTAATTCTTTGGTAGTTTTGGTAGTGTCATTTTTATTATAATTGCTCAGACTACTCATGAACAATTATTATTCCTCCAATTATTTAGATTCACTTTAAGGTAAAGAATATTTTGCAGTTGTATTCACATAGTTCTTGTGTGTGACTTGACAGGTATTTTGTACATTTTTTTACTTGCCAACTTATTTTCCAAAATGATTCTATTAATTATGAAAGAGGCATACCTTTTTCTCCACATCTCTGTCATCTTTGAGTTTCTTTGCTTTTAATTTTTTTTTTTGCTAATTGGACCATTAAAGTTGGAGACCCTAACAGTAGGGTCAGGTGAGTGGAGGTGTCCCTTTGTATCTCTGGTTATTGAGGTCAAATCTTATTTCTAACGACCTTTTAAAAAAAAACTTTAAAATATAGGCTAATCTTTTTGAATTGGAGAGAATAATAGTACTTCACAGGGTAAAAGGTTAAAATATATGTAAATGTGTTATTTTTATTTCTCAGTTGTAACTTGTTTCTTGATTTCGGATTTAAACCAGAACAGAGCAGGAATCCTCTGTTATGCTTTTTCTTTCAGTATTTGCACAGGATCTAGCACTGTCAGGCAATAAATATTTGTTGTCAACTGCTTGCTTTGTTGAATGAAGCAGACTTATCCAGTGCCATGCCTCAACTCATCTCTCCCACTCTGCCGACTTAATACTCACACCATATGTGTTTGCTCTTCATAATGACAGCTTTAACAGTCCCCAAGGAATGGGGGAGAAAATCCACTCTATGGGAAGAAGGGAGAAGGAAGGAGTTTGGGGGCATTGGTGGCAGTTATGGGAAGACCACCCAGGAGGAGTTCCTGCTTCCAAATTCCACTGGGGCAAAGGTTCTTTGGGGGGAAGCCTGCTAGGGACAGAAGCAGCCTTTCTTGGCTGCCCTATTTCCCTTTCTGGGTTTTTCATGAACATGTACGGACCAGAGATGCACATGGGAGCCTGGGCATGGACACAATAGAGTTGGAGAGCTATTCTGCCTCTCCTTTTCCCCGTCCCATCGACTCCTCCCTTTGGCCTTTGCGATCTGCCTGTTTGCCAATCCTCTGGTCATTGGTGAAAAGGGACTGCTTGGGGTCCTTGGGGTGAGGGAGAGGTCTGCCTAGGCTCTCTGGTTACAGGGCTGAGGAGGTTAGGGGTGGGTGGGGGGGAATCATCTACAGTTTTTTTACTCTTTCCTCTCAACCCTTCCTCAGTGGACATATAGAATCGCCCTCCCACTAATTCTCGTACCCTCCTACCCAAGCTTATGTGTTTACGGTCTTGGGCTCACTGCCCCTTGATCTTCTCGTCTTTCCTGGCAAGGAGTATAGGATTTTCTCAGCTGTCTGGGGGAATGGAGCTTGGGCTCCAGGGGCCTGGAGACGTAGGGGCGGGACTGAGGGAGAAAGACTTAGGGGCCAGAGGAAGGAGGGGGAGCGAAGGGGAAAGGAGGGAGGAGCTGGAGGAGGGGTTGGGGAATGGTGGGACTGAGAAAGAAAGGGGCCGGAGTCAGCGCTATAAGTGGAGGGCTCCAGTGCCGCCTGGGACACTGCTTTCCAACTTTGCGGCTTTCCTGGATCTCTCTTCTCTCCACCCACCCCCTTCCTCCAACTCCTCAACTCCTCCTTAGTACGAGCCCCTCCTCTGACCGCCCAGGACCCGGCTGGCCCAACCTCTCTGTCTTCCCTGGGAGCCCCCCTTCCCTTGCCTCCCTCTCAGTCTCCTCCCCAAGCCTGTAGCGAGGGTCGGGCACTCCCTCCCTCAGCTGCGTGCATCTCATACCAGCCCTCATTCCTCACATACCAGGCTTCCTCCTTTTCAAACTTGAGGCCCGGGGGGTGGCGAGGGACAGCAGCCTCCCCAAGACTCTAGCACCCCAGCCCGGCCCCCTGCCACCCCCCTCCCCCCAGCCTCCGCGGGCTAGCAGTTTCATTCCAGGGTTTTCCTGCCCCTTTCTCTGTTCAGGTGAGTGAAGGTGTCTGTGCAGCAAAGTCCCTGCTTCTGGTCTCCCGCCTTCCCCGACTTTCCTCTCTGGCTCCCTCCCTCCTCCATCTACTTCCCCTCTCCCCCTTTCTCCTCCCTCCCCTCCCCTTCTCTTCCCCCTCTACTGTGTCTCACCCTCCTCAGCTCTTTCGGACTCTTCCTCATCCTCTGCTTTTTTCCCCTTCCTTTCCCCTCCTCCCTCCTTTATCCTGCCCTTCCCTCTCCATCTTAGCCTTTTTCTTCTCGCCTTCCTTTCTTGACCCAGTCTTTCCTTTTCTCTCGGCATTCTTCTCGCTTTCTTTTCCCTTTCTTCCTTCCTTTCCCTCCTTCACCCTGTTCTTCCCCTTCTCCATACTTCTCTCTCCTTTCTTTCTTCTCATTTCAGTTCCTTGAACCCTCTTTTCTTCCTCCTTTCTTTTTCTTCTCCAGAGTTCCTTCTTCCTCTCTTCAAGTTGACTCACTCCTCCAAGAATAGTGATCTTGTGTTTTCCTGTCAATCTGATCCTGGAAAAAACTCTTTCCTCTCTCTCTTTTCCGGCCTCCTGCCTTTCCCCCTTACCCTCAAACGGGAGCCATGTGTGTGGCAAGCTGTGTGAGATATTGCGGGGATCTTGTCTCCCCATCATTTTGCCCTTAGGAGGACTCCGCTTCCCCGGTCTACTTTTTTCTCAGCTGGAATCTCCTTTCCGGAGGGTTTTTTTGTATCCTCTCGGAACCCTGAAATTCTGGCAACCCAATGTGATTTCCCTTGTCCATTCTCTACAGCGTGATTGGAGAGCTGGAGCAGAGTTGGTGCATCTCCAAGTGACCCTCAGAACTCACTTAGCACACTATCCCTCTCTCTTCCCCCATCCTGGGACAGGTAAGGAACTCTGCTTAGCTGTGGATTCTAGGCTTGGTAGGAGGGAGAGGTATAAGAAATGCGCGGGAAGATTGATGTGTTTAGGGGAATTCATAGTATCACAGATAGAATCAGAGATTTGGAACAAAAATTTTTAGAGATTCTCTGTTCCAGATTAGTGCCTATGGTGCCTAAGGGCTGGGGATGGGAGAAAAACTGGAGGAGGAAGGGATTTAAAAATTGCGGGGAAGTCAGAACATATGGAGGGAAGGAAGGGCAGAGGATAATTTCTGGGGATGATAATGTTAGTTCTATATGAGGTTAGGCAAGTTCTAAGCCTCAGTTTTCTCATCTGCAACATAAGGATAACCATACTTGTACATTACCATCCTGATAGAGATCATGTATTCAAAGAACTTTGTAACTAGAGAATTATATGTATAAAATCATATTTTAGAGCTGCAAGAAACTGAGAGACCATCTAATCCAATCCCTTCATTTTACAAAACAAGAAACAACTATAGGGAGAAACAACTTGTCAAGATGTTACAAGTAACATATAAATATGAGTTATTATACAGCTGAATCCACCATAATGTGAAAGGAGATAAATGGAAGCAGAAAGGGAAAAAGAGGTCTGGGGAACATGGAAGAATAAAAGCTGTGAATAAAGGTGAGGGAAGGGATTTCCCATCTGTTACTCTTCACTGCCAGACCTTTCTTAATTTAACCCTAGAAAAGAGAAGAGTACTCAGGAGAGGTATTTTGCTGTGTAATCGTTGTTTTTTGTTGTGAGACCATAAATGATTTAGAAGTCAGTAGTATGTTTTTTTCCCCCTTTTTTCCCTGGGAGGTGATGAGAAGCTTGATGGTGACCATGGAATAAAGTTTGTAGGGTAAGAGGGCTATAAAACTGAAATCAGCATTTCACCAGAAAAGTAACCTAGAGTGCTCCCCCCCCCCCCAAAAAAAAAGATCTACTTTTTGTGAAATAGAAATACTCATTGGTCAATGGTATTGCTGGTGGGTAGATGTCTGTATTTAAAATGTGTGGTCCTAGATCTCACTTTGTGAGCACCTCTAAATGAATTGGTAGGGCTTACATGTGTTTGTGTATGTTCAGTGCGTTCTATGTGATAGTTTTATGTTAGCATGAGTTTATGCAGACAGGTTCTCTTAGCAGGATGATTTGGTTTTAAACCTCTACATCTTGGTGTGCTTATTCCAGAATATGTGGGTTTCTCTGAGTGAGTGAATTTGTTATATCTTTAAATGGGTTTACATATTTGTACATGTGACTATATACATATATATATATATATATATATATATATATATATATATATATATGTCTGAGCCTAAGTATTTCTGGGAGTAAAACTATGTGTCTGAGAGACACAGACTGAGAGAAAAGAGATAAGAAAAGGAAAAAAGAGATAGAAGGAAGAGGATTGGATGTAGTATACGTGGTTCTTTGTGTGTGTGTGTGTGTGTGTGTGTGTGTGTGTGTGTGTGTGTGTGTGTGTGTTTGTGTGTGTTTTACATTGGTTATTTGATTTGTTTGGAGTCTGCAGGGTGGGCTTTGAGGCAAATTCTTTGAGGTTTAAAATGTGAAATTGAGTTCTCTCCCTTATGGGCTCTAGGGAAAACAAGGTAATGAATGGGAGGGGCTTTAGGGCTGAAACCAGAAGCAGGAAGTGAGAACTGGTAATGTATGGGAATTGAGCTGTAAATCACACCCAGGAGGGAATGAACCTTGGAATCTTTTGAGTTGTGTAAGAGAGTGCTTTTCAGTTCTCATCCTAATAATGTCTAGTGTAGCCTTGCAAATAAGGACAAAATTTTATCTACCCACTCATCTTTTTACTAACCTTACCAAGCTGAAGACAGTCTCATTTTTTATAACTGGCCAATTGACCATTGCATGACTCATCACTTTCCCATGGCAGGGGGGATGGATGAGTCTCTTTTTATAAGGTTAATATATTGCCAGACTATTCTATAGTCCTAATTCTGCTTGCCCTTGGCTTTTTGGGGAATAGCATGATGTGGGAAGCATGTTGGGTTTGGAATCTGGACCTGGCTGCAACAGATCAATAGAACTAAGTTCTGATCCAGAGAACTATTTCCCCTGTACCACATTGGCTAGTCTGGTAAGGACGTCACCTCTGGTTTAGTTAAAATCCTAGATCAGAGTAGCCCAGAGGGATCCAGTCCTCCAACTAATCTAAAATCTATGAGAAATTCCCTAGAGTCAAAATACTTTTGTACTGGAGCAAATCTGAGTCCTTCAGATAAAACCTCAGACCTGGGGCAGAAGGTGGAGAAGCTCCAGACTGGAGATGACCTAGGGTTTTTCTTGTTCAGGGTAAGTTCTTTCTGCTTCCAGTCTTTTAAAAAAAAAAATTCAGTTTTATTTTTAGTTCTATGCTCTTTCCCTGTCCCAACCCTTTCCCCACCCATTGAGAAGGCAAGAAGTACAAAATCCATTACAGACAAGAAATCTTGCAAGACAAATTTCTGCATTAGCTATAATTCTAGGGGAGGGGGTTAAAAAAAACAACTTTAAACTGCACTTTGTCAGTTTTCAATCTGTAAATGGGTAACATTTTTTTTTTTAGGCTTTTTGCAAAGCAATGAGATTAAGTGGCTTGCCCAAGGCCACACAGGTAGGTAATTAATTAAGTGTCTGAGGCCAGATTTGAACTCAGGGACTCCTGACTCCAGGGCTGGTGCTCTATCCACTGTGCCACCTAGCCACTCTGAGGGTAACATTTTTCTTTGGAGTTGTTCATCATGTTGATTAAGAGTTACTAAATCTTTCATTGATTATTTACAATATTGCTGTTACTATGAAAATTGTTCTAGTTTTTCCCACTTTACTTTGATTCAGTTCATTTAAGCTTTTCCTGGCTTTTCCGATACCTCTTCATCATTCCTTAGAGTTCGATAGTTTTCCACCACACACATATCATAACTTGTTCAGCCATTTCCCAATTGATAGGCATCCCCTCAGATTCCAATTCTTTGTCACTACAGAAAGAATGATATAACTATTTTTACAGCTGGGTCTTTTCCCTTTTTCTTTGATCTCTGAGGAATAAACTGAGAAGTGACCTCCAGTCTCACCTTTGTCAAACCAACCTGTATATTGCTAACAGGTCTCCTACTTTTCAAATTCTCATGTCCTATCATACAAACTGGCTTTCTACCCTTGGACTCCCCTTCTGAACAGGCTGATCTTATTATACAACATGGAGAGGGGTATCAGGCAGTGAATATTGGATTTTGAATTAGAATAGTCTCAGGTATGAGTACTTCCCTCTCATTTACTAACTATATCTTTGGGCATGGAGCATTTTACCTTATGAGTCTGAATTTCCTCATCTATAAAATGGAGGTAATATCTTTACTTCACAAGCTTATTTTGAGGAAAGTGGTTTGTAAATTGCAAAATTCTCTACCTATAGCAAGGCAGGTATTTGGATTGTAGAGAAAAGAATTGTGGATTTAAGGTCAGAGGATCTGGGTTTGAATCCCAGGTCCACTACTTAAAATCTGAAACTTTGGACAAGTCATTTAAGGGATAAGGGAAAGAAGTGAGTATTAAGTACTTTTCATAAATCAGGAACCATGTGCTCATTTCTTCTTTACACAAGTCTGTGAAGTAAATGCTATTATTTGCCTCTTCTTATGATTGAGGAAACTAAGGCAGGCACGTTAAGTAACTTGCCCCCTTCTAGTATGTGTCTGAAAACAGACACTTAACACACACATTCCACTACTGTACCACCTCGCTATTCCAGCTCAACCTTTCTGCATTTCAGTTTCCTCATCTGTAAGATGCAAGGATTAGATGAATTCTTTAAGATTGCTTCTAGCTCTAAAAATTTAAATTTTTCTAGCGCTCATTCCTACTGGGTAACTTCACTTAAATGTCCTGCTTTTCTGGAAAGTCACTTTCTTCCTAATACCCTTATCCAAGTCTAAGTCAACTCAGTTATGTCCCTGGATTTTTCAGTCATCATAAGCTGGTAACAATTATGAGAAAAGTTACAGGATCATCATCAGAGTACATGTTACCTTCCATCTCTCCCAGGGAATTAAACAGGAAGGAATTAGATAACAGTTTCACTTTTTAGTCAATAATCATAACTGACATTTATAGAGTCAAAGCATTTTACATGAATTATCTCATTTAAATCTCACAACAACCTTGTGAGGTAGGTACTACAGGCATTATTGTCTCTACTTTACAGGGAAGAAAACTTAGTCCCAAGAGCTCTAAGTTATCCATGTCAGAGTCAGAGTCTGAATCCAAGTCTTCTTGGGTCTTCAGGTGTAGCCTGAGAGCCACTATGCCATACTTCCTTTCAAAGGTTTTCAGAATTTAAAATAGATACTGCAAGAGATCTTTAAAAATGTCATCTAGGCTAACATTTTCATTTAATAGATGAGGAAATCCAGAAAGATAAAGTGATTGCAGATAAAATCATGTGGCTAGTAAGCAATAGTGCCAGACCTGAAAATTGGTGTCTTGGGCTCTTTTCACTGTAACAAATTTCCTTTCTTTCAAGTGTTCAAATCTCACTCTTCCTTCTTGACAATTCCTTCCCTGATTATTCCAGGGTTCTTGAGGTTTTTTTCTGCTTACCTAGTCTATGTCATATAATGTAGCACTTCATTAAACTCTTGGTTTGGTATTGTTTGACAGTGTTTCTTGTGGTTTGTATTAGCTTTTCAGTTTTATAATTTCCTAGAAGGCTTGAATTTCTCCTTGTTTCTCACAGGTACAAGGAAAGCCCTGTTAAGCCTTTAGAAAGTGTTTGTTGAGTGAATGGTTAGTTTCTTCTATCTTTTAGGATCCTGGGGTTGTACCAGAAATGGGATGAACACCATTTACAAGGAGATTCTCATAGTACTTCTTTCTCCCACATATTCTTCTGTTTCACCCCAGGATACTACTCAGGCACCTGCAATATCAGATAAATGGCAATGGTTGGCTCAATGTTGGTGCAACATGTATAACTAGGATCAAGAGGCAAAACCATTATATCTTTACTCTTCATGTAATCTTTCCAGAACTAGGAGGAAGGCATGGAATAAGGGGGGAAGGGGAGGGTAGTGGAAAGGGATGGAAGGATGGAGAGAGTGGAGAGCCAGTTAGAGTCAGAGAGAGAGACAAAAGGATTGCTTTTGAAAGTCATCAAACCATCCCCGTCTCCATGTAGACTTTATACTTAACCCAATTCAAATCCAAGGAGGTCTAGACTCTGACCTTTCATATCCTCCAGGATACTGGGGGGATTTCCACATATTTGCTTAGCTAAGAATCTAAATGCCAATCAGAAAATTCTGTCTGTGGTTTGCCCTACATCCTTGCCTTCACCTTCATTCCTCTGTGGAGGTGAGTTGTATTATTATTGTCAATCCAGTGATCTTTCCTGTACTTAAAACTAGCTTATAGCAATGGGAAAATCTGTTATTCTCTCAGGATCTTTCCTTGTTCTTTCTGACATGGTGTTGTGTTGATCTTTGGGATTTCAGTACCCTTCAAGTCTCTGGAAATGGAGTAGAAGAGCTGATTTTCTCCCTTCTCACCTTCCATACTGTTGGGATTAAACTAGTCCAGGCAGGGGAGAGGAAAGGGTTTAGCAATGGAAAATTTTAAAGACTGGAAGTCTGATCCTTTGGGCTTTAATTCTAGTTCTCTTTTGGTTTGCTGTAAAAAGTATTATCTTCTCCTCTTTAGTTTTTTCCTGTAGAAAATAAAGAGAATACTATTTTCTACTTGAATAAACTTTAGCCCCCTCCTTGCCTATGTTTTTATTTCTTTAAAATTAGGAATCTACTTCTCTATTCACCTGAAACTTGGAAAAAATCTACAATCCCTTCATATGAGATGGATCTGGAAGCTCAACAGAAGTGGGTTGGAGGGGAGAGACTGAGACTCTGAAGAGTAGGAGGATAGTTCAATCTACCCATGACCTGGACCAACACAATGTCTGTAGTGAGGGCAGGCCTCTTTGGGTGGGGACCCACCTTCCTCTGACCCAAATTGCTTGGAAACAATAGGCTTCAGAGGAGTCACCGGCAGCAGGAAATGGGAACTGTGCAATGACTGGGGTGACCCTCCTGGGGGATGGGATCGTATCCGCCTAAAAGGAAAAGCAGACTGTTATGGGAAGGGTGGGGTTGGGGGGGTCTGGAGCAACTAGGAGGGGCCACTGACACATAGGGTACCCTTATCAGTAGAATTGCAGTCCTCCCTTCAGAAGGAAGTGAGTTCAGAATAAAACTGACATCCTGAAAGCCCTTTTAATTAGGATAGAATTTATTCTGTTTCAAAAGCAAAATCATAGATATCCTTGTCCTTTTGTAGCCAATTAGAAGCCTCTCTAGGCCATGTCTTCTCCCTCATTCCCCTACTACTTTAAGCCCCTGCTATGTCTTCTCAGACTATGTCTGGTTCAATTTGGAAAAAAACAGCTACTTGAGTTCCTTCCTGGCTGGTTGGTCTCCTTCCTGGCATCTTGCTCAATGGAACAGCTGACTTGGGAGGCAGTGTGGTATAGTAGAAAGAGCTTTGGGCAGTGATCTAGAAGCTATAAAATTGTTTTGTTATTGTTTTTTATGCTATGTGTAGAACAAGAAAATGAACAAGATGGGTAAAGATTAACTTTAAAAAGTGAAACTCATTATCTTTTTCTCTAAACTCATACTTCTTCCTAAATTCTCCATTTTTCCATTACCATTCTTCCAGTCACCTAGGTCCACATCTTTCTTCACTTTTCATCAATCCACAAATCCAATCAATTGCTACAACATTTTGTGCGCCTATTTCCTTCTTTCCACTCACATGGTTTCCACCTAGTTCTAGCCTTCATTGCCTCTTTTTTTTTTTTTTGGCAAGGCAATGGGGTTAAGTGACTTGCCCAAGTATCTGAATATTTAGTTTTAAATGAATTGGCCGAATTGCTGATTTCCAGTCAGTTGTATTCTCTCTTCCATTGAAACACTCTACATCTTCCTTCTTACATTAGCCTCTAGGAACCCCTAACTTCCTTCAAAGTTCAGTTTAAATGCTACATCCGTACTAGATACCTTTCCTGATTACCACTCCTCCCCTTATTAACATCATCCAAACCCCAAATTACTTGGTATTTATTCTACTCTTACTATGTGCAACCATTCTTCCCAGTAGAATATAAACTCCTTGAAGACAGAGACTGTTTCAGATTTTTGTTTTTGTCTTTAGATCCTTAGGGTACAGCCCAATTCTTGGCATAGTGTAAATATTTAATAAGTGATTGACTGAATGAGTTGTTTGGAAGGACTTTGATAAAAATATAAACAGATAATTGAAAACAGAATAATCAACCTAATCTGTTTCTGCTCCAGAATTTTGAAAGGGAAAGTATTACTAGTTTATAGTTTTAAAAATCCATCTTTCTCCCCATTCTTGAAAATCATGACAGTAGCTCCCTATCTGTCCCTTAAACTACTCTCTCTCATTTCTCAGAGATAACAAAATGACTCTAAATTTTTTCCTCATGGAAGAAAACAACCTTTAAACTAGAAAGCATAGAATAAATATCATTAAGATGGCAGTGAAGCACTGAGGAGGAGAGAAGAGAGACCATTGATATATTTCAGTTGAGTTCAAGTTTCTAAGCTCAAATTTTACTTAGAATACCAAAAGAGTGTGTGGATGTGACCCTGAAAATAATTTTGGTAATTTTTGAAAATTAAGGAGAGATCCTGGAAAACTAGATTTTTAAAAATGATGACCATGGAAGCATGGTGTTCAGCTATAAAATTTGAGAAGTATAAGTTTCACTAGAACTTAGAGAAGAAAGAAAAGATTTCTAGGAAGTGCCATGGGTTTTCTAAGAATGCATTTCTTAACTAATTGAATTTCTTTTTCTGTATAGTATTACTAAATTGGCATATTAAGGGGATTGTTTTTATATGGAATATCTTTTTGGTTTTTTGTTTTTAGTTTTTTCAAGGCAATGGAGTTAAGTGGCTTGCCCAAGGCCACACAGCTAGGTAAAAGAAAGATTTTATTTATTTTGAATTTTACAATCTTTCCCCTAATCTTGCTTCTCCCCTCCCCCACAGAAGACAGTCTGTTAATTTTTACATTGTTTCCATGGTATGCATTGATCTAAGTTAAATGTGATGAGGAAGAAATCATATCCTTAAGGAAGAAAAATAAAGTATAAGAGATAGTAAAAGTACATAATAAGATAATGTGTTTTTTTTTTTTTTATTAAAGGGACTAGTCTGGTCTTTGTTCAAACTCCACGATTTTTTCTCTGGATATAGATGGTATTCTCCATCACAGATACCCCCAAAATTGTGCCTGACTGTTGTACTGATGGAATGAGCAAGTCCATATTGCTGTTAAGGTGGATCATGTTCTTCTGGTTCTGCTCATCTCACTCATCATCAGTTTATGCAAATCCTTGTAGGCTTCCCTGAATTCCCATCCCTCCTGGTTTCTAATAGAATAATAGTGTTCCATCACATACATATACCACAGTTTGCTAAGCCATTCCCCAATTCTTTGCCACCACAAACAGGGCTGCTATGAATATTTTTGTACAAGTGATTTTTTTTAGAATTTTTTTGGCAAGGCAAATGGGTTAAGTGGCTTGCCCAAGGCCACACAGGTAGGTAATTATTAAGTGTCTGAGGCTGGATTTGAACTCGGGTACTCCTGAGTCCAGGACCGGTGCTCTATCCACTGTGCCACCTGGCCGCCCCCTATATGGAGTATCTTAATTTCAACAAGGAGTTTGACAAAGTTTGAATTGAGTAGGTCTGTGGATATAAAGGGAGCTGGTAGAGTTGGTTGGAGAAATCTACAACATTTTGCCCCCTTTTCCCCCCATCCCCAACAGATTAGATTGTTATATCAGTGTCAGTATGGAAGGATATCTTTAGTGATATGCCAGATGGACCAAGTCATTGCCCCTACTCAATATTTTATATAAGATGTGGATGAAGATGTAGAAGGTATACTTATCAGAGTGTTGCTACTCAGTTATTTTCAGTCATGTCTTACTTTTGGATCCCACTTGGAGTTTTCTTGGCAAAGATACTGGAATGCTTTGCCATTTCCTTCTCCAATTAAATTTTATGATAAGGAAACTGAGACAAACAGGGTTAAATGTCTTTCCCAGCGTTACATGGCTAGTAAGTGTCTGAGGTCAGATTTGAACCCGGGAAGATATCTTCCTGACTTCAAGTCTGGTGCTCTATCCATTGCACCATCTACTTCCCTGCTTATTAATTTATAGAAGACATAAAATTAGGTGGATTAAATAATGTGTTTGACCTTGATAGGCTAAAATCAAGAAGATGATATTTATTAGGGATAAAGGATATGTATTGAATTTATGTTCAAGTAAATAAAACTGGGGAAGACATAGATACTATTTTAATAATAATAGTATTTATATGACACTTTCAGGTTAGCAAAGTGCTCTACAAATATTAGCTCATTTTATCCTCACAGCAACCCTTGGAGGAAGACACTATTATTATCCCCATTTTACAGATGAGGAGGCAGACAAGTTAAGTGACTTACCCAGAATCACACAGTATTTAGTACCTTAGTTCTGGCTGAGGTGTCCCTAATTTGAGCTCCAGAATAATATCTTTTCTGCCACCCAACTGCCTAGATCTGGGTCATGACTGTATTTTTGAACCAATGGTGTGCTGAGCAGTGAGTTAAGCAGTTGACAGGGTCTCCTTCAAAGAATTATGACTTTCTCAGTGTGAGTACTTTTCCCATTAATGAAGATCACAGCCTTACTGTGGATCAGTAGGGTTGTGATAACTGAAAAATTCATCATCCTGAAGCCAATGGTGATAGAGCTTCTCTGGACTTAGTTGGTCCTCAGACATACAGATCCATTTCAGGGTCTGTGCTTGAAGCCTTTCTAACTTGCTAGGACTTGCTTGAAATTCTCCCCACCTTTCTCTTCCAGTACCATAATCATACAGAACCCAGAACACCCTCCAATCCCATGATGAAGTCTCTGGGTAGGACTCTAGAAGAGCAGATGGCATTAATGGAATCATAAAGTCTAGCACAACAGAAGTAACTGTCTCAAGGAGTTCCCTGCTATTCATCCCACATCTGTAGTACTTAGCATATTCAGGTCTGAGTGCCATACTTTTAGAAGGGACATTGCACTGACAAATTGGGATATCCAGAGAAAGATCATCCAGGAATCTGGAAAGCATGACAACTGAGGAATAGGTGAGAGACCTTATTAAGAAAAGATTGCTGGATGATTGGGGATTAGAGAGATTAAAAATCTCTTCAAACCTTTAAAGCACTCTCCTATGGAAGGAAGATAGGATAGAATTGTTTCACATAAAGGAGGTAAATAAATCATATTCAATGTATTAAACATTACTCATCTTGTTTTATAAGTATATGGAGGCAACATGGTGTGATGGTGGTGTCATTCAGTGACAAAAAAGCATTTGTTAATCATTTAGTTTGTGTGTGGTTGGGCAACTAGGTGGTTCAGTGGAGAGAGGACTGAGTCTGGAATTAGGAAGATTCATCTTCCTGTGTTCAAATACCACCTCACATACTGACTAGCTAAGCTGTGACCGTGGGCAAGTCATTTGACTCATTTTGCCCAAGTTTCTTCATCTGTCATGTGACCTGGAGGAAAAAATAGCAAATCATTTCAGTTTCTTTATCAAGAAAACCCTAAAATGGTGTCACAAAGAGTTGGACATGACTGAAACAACTGAACAATAACAGATGTGCTCTCTATATGCGATGTTATGTATTGAAGGTATAAAGAAAGTCAAGTAGATGGTTCTTGGTCTCTGGAAGCTCACATTAAAATTGGGGAAACAACATGAAAATACCAACGTACAAATAAGATATGTACAGTATAATTGGGAGGGAACCTCAGAGATTATGGTAGGCACTAGCAGTCAAAGGTGAAGGAGTCCCTGTGGACTGGGAAAGGTCCCTTTACAGAGGGTGAAATTTGAGCTCCATCTTTTTTTTTTTGCAAGGCAATGGGGTTAAGTGACTTGCCCAAGATCACACAGTTAGTAATTATTTAGTGTCTGACGTTGGATTTGAACTCAGATTGTCCTGACTCCAAGGCCAGTGCTCTATCCACTGTGCCACCTAGCTGCCCCATTTAAGGTCCATCTTGAAGGAAACCAGGGAACCAGAAGGTGGAGGCAAGGAAGGAGATTTCAGGCATGAGGAAGAGCCAAAGAAAAGATACAGAGCTGAGACATGGTGTGTGAGGAATAGCTAGACAACTAGTGCTGATGAATTTTAAGAGTACATGGAAAGGGTTAAATTGTAAACTGATTGGAAATATAGGGGGCTAGGTTGTTGAAGGTTTTTCTTGGGGTTAAACTGGAGTTTATTGAGTAGGGATAGGGGTATGACATAATCAAACTTGCTCTTTAGAAAGATCATTTTGGTAGCTGAGTGGAATGGAGTGGGGAGAGATTTAAGGTAGAGAGACCAACTACTGGAGGATTAGATATGGCAAGACTCAGCAGCATATTTTATACATGGGATGAGTGCAAATGAGAAGTTGAGGATGACAGTAAAATTAGATGACTGGGAGGATGTTAGTGCTATTGCTGATAACAGGAAGGTTTGGAAGAGAGGAGGGTTTGGGGAAAAGATTCTATTTTAACCATGTTAATTTTGAAATGTCTATGAGAAATCAGTTCTAGATGTCCTGTTATATAAGACTGGAGTTTAGGAGAGAGCTATCTAAATAGATCTAAGAATCATTTGCATAGAGATAATAATTGAACCCATGGGAATTTATTACTCTACCAGTCAATAGTATGGAGAAAGATTAAAGAAGAGGGTCATGGAGAGACCTTTAGGGATGATGCTTGTTGGTGGTCATGACCTAGAGTAAGATCCAGCAAGGATCTTACTTTCCAGGAAACTGACTGATCAGGAGTGATGAGAACTGGGAGAGACAAGAAATGCAAATTAACATTATGAAGTTCATCTCAAGCCTATTGGACTGGAAAGGATGACACCCCCCCAATAAAAGAAAATAATAAATACTGGAAGGGTTGTAGAAAAATATTGAAACACTGTTGGAAGAGATGACCAATGGAGCAATGGGTTTAACCATTCTGGAAAGTAATTTAGAGTAATAGAATAAAACTTACTTAACTATTACCACTTCCAGGCCCCTAGATCAAATAAAAAGAAAAAAGGTTCTCTACAAAACAAGTCTGTAGTATTTGTTTTATTTTAGTGGCAAAGCACTAGAAACTAAGGAGACACCCACCAACTGGAGAATGATTGAACAAATTGTAGTATATAAATATTGTAGAATATTTGTGATTTAAGTTGTGATTTAAGAAATGAAGAATCAGGTGATTTAAAGGGGACATGGGGAAACATGTACTAATGAAGAGTGAAGTAAGCAGAACCAAAAGGAACAATTTGTAATATAACAATAGACAATTTTGAAAGCTATAAGAACTCTAATCAAATGCAGTGACCATTCATGATTCATCCTAATAGAGTCTATGGACTCAAAGTACAGAATGAGTCATATTTTTTTGCATACAACCAATGGAGAGAATTTGCTTTCCTGCATTATACATGTTAAAGATTTTGTTTGACTTTATCTAGTGATCTCAGAAGTTGGGAGTAAGAGAAAATAGATATCTGTTAATTAAAAAAAAAAGAGCAGCATTACAAAAATTAGAGAGAGTATCCAGAAGTAAAGGGTAATGAAAAGTATAACTACAGATAATGAAGAAGGTTTGACTTAGAGTTAAGAAAATTTAAGTTCCACATCCTTCTTTTTCCAGTTTTCAATCGTATGGATCTGAGCAACTATAATCCTCAGTTTCATTATCTGCAGCATGCACTTTCCAGGGTTGTTGTGAGATTCAGTGTCTGTAAAGCACATATTTGCAAATGTCAAAGTATTATCAAAATCTCAGCTTTTATAGAGATGCAGAGTGCCATATTGGAAAGGAGATGAAACTTTATTAAGCACCTTATATTTGTTGGGCACTATGCTTCTCATGTGTTCTTCACAACAAATCTATAAGGTAGGTGATATTATTATTTTCATTTTACAATTAAGGAAACTGAGGCAAACAGAGGTTAGATGACTTATGCAGGGTCTCACAGACAGAGATGATCTAAGACCCAGGTTTAGGTCTCATCTCTGACATTTATACTGGTTCTGTGTTTCTTGGCAAATCTCTTAATCTCTCAATGTAACCCCAGGCAACACTCAAGGATGACAAGTTTCAGAAGAGTTGCAGCTGTGCATCAGAAAGAGGAATTTTCCTCATGAGGTTCTCCTGGAGCAGTGAAATCACAGATACACACCCCCCTCCCCTCATGCTAGCTATTACACCACTTATCTCACAGAGTTGTGAAGAAAGTGTTTTGTAAACCTTTAAGTGGTATAGAAAGAATTGTTATTGAAATGAGAGGTAGGGTAAATTATAACCTTTAGAGGTAGGATGTAGGTGATGAAAGGTTTCTGAAGGGAAATTGTCAGAAGTAAGAAGAGAACCATAACTAGGGAGGAGAGAGAGTATGAAAGAGGGGGTATTCAATAATGGTATTGCTGCATAGGGATCAAGACAGGTAATAGCAATAAATAGTATTTAGCAACTCACCAACTTTTGGTGAGTCTTTTCCATTGAGTGTGATGGTTACAACCCATATTGTAAAAGAGTGAAAAAATGAATGACAGAAAAGGAGTGTTTCCTTCATATATCCTTTGTAGTTAATTTGGGTATTTATGATAGTCAAAATGACTTATTTGCTCAAAGTTTTCTCAAAACAATATTGCTGTTATTGTATACAACTCTTTCTTGGTTCTGTTCATTTTTGCTCTTAATTTTGTGCAAATCTTTCCATGTTTTCTAAGATAATTGAGTTAATTATTTTTCTAAGAGTTTGTAAAATGAAGGAGAAATATAAACTGATAGATCAAGGGTAAGATAGAGAAAATTAATGTTAGGGTTTTTTTAATTTAAAAAGGCTTAGTGAGGAGATCTGGGCATATTTGTAGGCAATAGAAGCCAGTGGTTGGGAGAGAGAGAATGAAAATTAGGGGAAAGAGATGGGATAAGCTCAAGGGAACAAATATAATTCCATTGCTCCAGAGCCCAATTCCTGGTTCTGGTGAAGTTTCCTTTGGAATGCTCTAAGAGGAATTTAAATACAGTATAAGAAAGGGTGACAGTTTACCCTAAGTGACTAAAGAATGGATGGATTTGGGGAGGAGACATTTGGGAAGGAGTTAATGACAAAAGAATCATCGTTATCAATGACCAGATATAGCAGAGTTCATGGGGTGGGAGAAATGAGAGATTAATCTGGAAATTTCTCTCAAGATCTATCTTACTCTGGAATAGGCTAATAATGTTGAGGTTCTAAACCTCAGCCAACCCTCCCCACTCATTCATTTGGATCAAAAATGGAAACATTAGGGGTGGCTAGGTGGCGCAGTGGATAGACCACTGGCCTTGGAGTCAGGAGTACCTGAGTTCAAATCCAGCCTCAGACACTTAATAATTACCTACCCATGTGGCCATGGGCAAGCCACTTAACCCCATTTGCTTTGCAAAAAATCTAAAAAAAAAAATGGAAACATTAAAACATGGAAGTGCGGCAGAGGCAAAAAAGTGCGTTGGCATTTGTCATATAACTTCCTTGAAAATTTTAGGTCTATCTATAATAAAGAGGAGAGATTGGTCCTATTTCTTAATTCATTAGAGACTGGTCTATTTCTTAACCTCAAGTAGTTCAATTCCTCTCATCTGTAAAACAAAAGGGTAAGAAGATAATAGGATTTTTAGGATCCTTTCTAGCACTAAGTCCTCTTAATGCTAAATCAAACAGCCCATTGGGTTAAGGTTCTACCTTGTTCATCTCAGTGTCCTGTTGCTGCCTGGGAGGAGCTGTGTATCATTTGGTGTTACTTTCCATCCTCTTCAGAGTAGTTATGGATTAAAGAGATGAGAGGTTCCAGATGTTATCTTCCTCTGTTAGGGAGAAAGGGTAGAGTGTCTGGTGTGGGTGATAAGTAGGTCAGATCACCCAAGGACAGTTGGTTAATTTAGTTTGGGGCTTTGTATTCTTTTAGAGATCTTATATCTTTTCATTTATCACAGTCTCTGAGCTTCTTTGCCCCTTTCTTATAATAAACTTCCAAATATGCCAGACCACCTTCACCTAGCTGTCTTTTTTTATATATCTTCTTTACTCCCTCTTAGTCCATCTCTCATGTCACCTTATCTTCTGTCTTGTGGAATTCCTTCCTATCCGGATATTTTCCTTCTGCCCTATTTTCCTCAGATTGGTGGTGAAGCAGATAAGTGTACTGGGCCTGAAGTTAGGAAGACTTGAGTTCAAGTTTAGCCTCAGACACTTGACAATAGGCAAATCACTTAATTCTATTTGCCTCAGTTTCCTCAAATGTAAAATGAGCTGGAGAAGGAAATGGCAAACCATTCCAGTATCTTTGTCAAGAAAACCCCAAACTGGGTTCAAAGTGTCAGACGTAGTTGAAACTGCTGAATAATATGCTTGTTTCTCTCCTTTCCTTCCTTCCTCCCTCTCTCCCTCCCCCTCTCCCTTCCATCTTTCCTTCCTTCCTTCCTTCCTTCCTTCCTTCCTTCCTTCCTTCCTTCCTTCCTTCCTTCCTTCCTTCCTTCCTTCCTCCCTCCCTCCCTCCCTCCCTTCCTTCTCTAGTAAAAATTGTGAGAGACTTAAAAGTATTGTTTCTCCTATCTCCTCTTTCTTGGTCCTTCTACATTCCTTTCATTTACCTTTCCCTCACTGGACTGGGGAAGATGAAAATCTGATAAACTGATTCATACTAAGTAACTCAATGACTTACACCCTTCCAGTGAAATTTGCATTTTAAAAGAGTAATAATTTTTCACCTAAGGATGAAGGAATGAAGCAATAATAGTGTAAATATAATCACTATGGCATTTTAGTGTTGGCAGGGATGTATTTTGGGACTTGGTAGCCATCTCTACCTCCTGACCCACTTTGACATCAACCTTCTAAAATTCACAGAAGCATTACATTTTAGCCAAAAGGGACCCTGGTGATAATCTACTCCAACCCCCTTATTTTCAAAAGAGAGGAAGTGACTATTGAAAAGGAAGCACATATGACCTCTTCCCCTGGGACCTTCTATCTAAGATAGTACTTAATAGACTGTGGCACTGATACTGACTGAGAATATCTAAGTAAAATAAAATCATTTGTATTGTGTAAATAAAAAATTACAGGTTTTATGTGTTTTTCCATAAAATAGAAATTTAGACCTGGAAGAGATCTCCTTACCTCAATGGATTGTTAGAAAAACACTTTGTGAATGGTAGAAATCTGCTTTATAATTATCATATGGTCCAACTTAATTTTACAAATGAGAAGACCAAGACATTCAACAGTGAAACTCTTTCTCCAAGTGAACCCAGGAAATTAAAAGTAAAGGCTTGATTTTTTTTGAGGGTTCTTTGAAGTAGAGATGGGAATTATTTGTGGATTAGAAAGGATACTGAGAAGTTGTTGTTGGTGTTCCTTTGTTCTTGAGGATGACATCATGAAGGTGATGTCTTGATTTGCTGAACTGGATTTAAGTCACTGAAGTTCCTTGACAGGACAAAAGTCAAGATGACTGGTGATGGCCCAGGATGCTTTTACAGTGGAAGAACTTGGCCTTTCTAAATCAAGAGCTTTCCCAGACTTCACTGAGAAAGCTTGAAGGTAAACAGAGGTTGATAGCCACAATGGCCAAAAAAAAAAGTCTCTAGATTATGTATTATGAAAATTGACTGAAGGAACAAGGAATTAGACCAAAGAAGAGAAGACTTAGGGAAGGACCTGATGATTGTCTTCAAGTATTTCATGTGAAAGACAAATTTGTCTAAGAGGGGAGGAACCAGGAGCAATGGGAAAAAGTTGCAAAAGTAGATTTAGGTCTGTTATAAGGAAAACTTCTGAATAATTCAGGGTATCTGAAAGTAGAATCATTTGCATAGGGAAGTTGTAGGTTATATATTATAGAAATAATTTTTAGTCTTTGTCTAAATCAGGAGTTTTTAGACCCCTCTGACATTCTGGTAAAATCTAGGAACCTCTTCTCAGATTAGTGGTTTTAAAAAATCATATTTTATTTATTTAGGAGAACTCCAAACTAGCCAGAATTTTGTTTTTTTTCATTCACCAGTCCTCTCACCCTGTATGTGGATAATTTACAAATTTTTTTTTGTTTGTTGGGCAATGGGATTAAGTGCTTTGCTCAAGGTCACACAGCTAGTATGTATCAAGAGCCTGCGGTTGGATTTGAACTCAGGGCCTCCTGACTCCAAAGTTGATGCTCTATTCACTGTGCCATGATAATTTACAAATTTAAGAGGAAAACAATCTCTGCCTTGATAACAAAAATATGCATAAGATTATAGAGTACACTGTGTAATATATAAATATATTCAGTAGTAATAGTATTTCCTAGATAAAGCTTCCACTTTGAAAAATGCCTGATTAAAAATACAAATTTTCAAATGCTATCTACCTCTAGAGAAAGAACTGACAGTGGAATGCAGATTGAACTATACTTTTTAAAAGTTTATTTACTTTTTTTTGGTTTCTGTCTTTTTTTTTTATTTTGGTCTGTTTTCTTTCACAACATGGCTACTATGGAAATATGTTTTGCATGACTGCACATGTGTAACCTATATTAAATTGCTTGCCTTCTCAGGAAGGGGAAACTCAAAATTTTAAACAAACAAATGTTAAAAAAAGTTTTTACATGTAATTGATAAAAATGAAATAAAATTTTCTTTTAAAGAAGGTATAGTTTCTGAACTTTCCATATGGAACTAATGTACAAAGAAAAGGGCTTTTAAGCTTTTTATGTGGACACTGGGGAAGTCTGGGAACATCTATGAATCCATTCTTGAAATCATTTTCTTTTTTCTTTTTAAATTTATTTTTAACACTTATTAAGAAAATTTTAGTTCAAAATATATTTTTAATGCATGAAATACATGGGATTACTAGCAAAACCAATAATATTAAAATATAGGTTTCAAAATACATTTTTCAAAAAAATAAGTTCAGGAACCCCAGATGAAGATTCCCTGGTCTACATAATAAAAATGATAGCTATCATATAGCAGTTTGAGATTTGCAAAGTACTTCACAACACTTATCTAAGTTGAAGATCACAACAACCCTATGAAGTAGGTGCTATTATTATTTTCATTTTACAGTTGAAGAAACTAGAGAAGGGGTAGTGGTGGTCATAAATAATATTTAAGGAAGGATTTGAACTCAGGTATAAGCTAACTCCAAATTCAGCTCTCTACCCACTCAGCCACCCAGCTTATTCCAGATGCGGAACCTTCTTAGTCTAAGACTAAAGTTAAAGTAGTGAATTATAGGTAAATGTAGATGGAATTTACTAATCCAGTCCAGTTTTTAAAACCTCAAAATCATTTTTTATACAAAAATATAGGTCCTGCAGTCCCTTCTAGAGAGACTTAGAAGGAATGAGGGTGGCAGAGAGAAAAGCAAAAAGGGACTTTTCTGTAGTGGAAAGTTTCAGAGGAAGCCTGTGGGGAAAGTTTGCTGGAAGGCCAAATATTTTTCTTAGCACCTTCAAATACTTATTTGCATTGTTCATCTGGATATGGGTCTGCCTTCAGAGAGAGCAAATTGCCTTAGGGAGGATAGACAGAAACTTGAGAGAGTGGTCTGGGATTGGGTGTCCAGTTTCAGTACACCATATCTCTAGATTGTGCAACTCTCTACCAAGTCCCTTTCAACACACCCTAATCTCAATAGATATCCAGCCCCATTCCTTGTCCTTCAAGTCTTAAGGGCCTGGGGATGTCTTAACTGGGTGGGAGGACTGAAAGACCTGAACACTAGAGTTGAAGAGCAGGAATAGAACATGGAGATAGAAGATAAGGAGGAAGCAATAGTTGCAATCAGCCCCAGACTAAGATTCATGGATGAAACTCAACAGTTCACAAGAGACTAGTTGGCATTGTGAAATTGGCTGTGGCCAGTAGCTTAGACAGTGCCCCTTTCCACTGATGTCCACTGAAGTGGGTTGTCACAATGAGTGGTATCCAAGGCCAGGAAGGTATGGACCAGAATATTCAATACCAGAAAAAAGGGAGAAGAGCTTAGATGAATCCCTGAGACCAGATTTGAACTGGGGGAGAAAAAGTCATCCTCATTCCAGGTCTGTCACTCAATCCACTATACCAGCTAGCTGCCTAAATCTTATGCTTGTGTAATTGAGTGGATAAGTTGATTTTTATCAATAAAGAAGGGTTGGTTGCTAGAGTGGAAATAATGGAAACTTTGTAGGAAAGTTACATATCTACCTTAGATTTGTTACAAGAGAAGAAGAGGAAAGCAGGATATACTCTGATTAAACACCTTATATTTTTAAAAATAATATTTTATTTTTTCTTAATTGAACATAAAAGCAATTTTAATGCTTGTTTTTTAAAAATTTGCATTCCAAATTCTCTCCCTCCCTTCTCTGAGTTCGTAAGCAATTTGATATAAATGATATACATACAATCATGCAATTTGTCATATTCATCTTTTTAAAGAGTAGGTATCAAATTCATGAAAGGGATAGGAAAGGTCCAATGGCTTATAATTCTACAGGAGAAGATGCTCCAGGAGCTTTTTAGAATTGATGTCTGAAGCCAACAATAAAAGCAAATTTCATGAAGGAGAAAAAGGGAGAATTTATTATTATTATTATTATTATTATTTTTATTAAAGATATTATGTGATGGGGATGGCTACATGGCATAGTGGATAAAGCACCAGCTTTGGAGTCAGGAGTACCTGGGTTCAAATCTGGTCCCAGACACTTAATAAATTACCTAGCTGTGTGGCCCTGGGCAAACCACTTAACCCCCATTTGCCTTGCAAAAAAAAAAAAGATATGTGAGTGTTATAATTTTTTCCCCCAATCTTACTTCCCCCCCCCCCATGGAAAGCAATCTGTCAGTCTTTACTTTGTTTTCATGTTGTATATTGATCCAAATTGAGTGTGATGAGAGAGAAATCATATCCTTCAGGAAGAGACAGAAAGTCTAAGAGATAACAAGATCAGACAATAAGATATCTGTTTTTTTCCCTAAATTAGAGGGAATAGTTTTTGCACTTTGTTCAAACTCCATGGCTCGTTATCTGGATACAGATGGCACTCTCCATTGCAGAAAGCCCAAAATTGTCCCCAATTGTTGCACTGATGGAATGAATGAGTCCTTCAAGGTTGAACATCACCCCTATGTTGCTGTTAGGGTGTACAGTGCTTTTCTGGTTCTGCTCATCTCACTCAGCATCAGTTCATGCAAAACCCTCCAGGCTTCCCTGAGTTCCAGCCCCTCCTGGTTTCTAATAGAACAATAGTGTTCCATGACATACATATACCACAATTTGCTAAGCCAGTTGAAGGACATTTACTTGATTTCCAATTCTTTGCACCACAAACAGGGCTGCTATGAATATTTTTGTACAAGTGATGTTTTTACCAAAAGGGAGAATTTTTAGAAGAGATCCTGTGGATGAAGAGATTTTTTAAGAGACCTGTATAGATAATAGAAACAAAGTCAGTTAATGGAGGATAAATAAAAAAGGTTTTTATGGTCCTGTAAGAAGGGTATGAGGATTGTTGTTTGAGAGTGAGCTGAGGCTGGTAGAGACAACTTAGTACGACGAAAAGTGGTTGGTTTTTTAAAAATTAATATTGGAGAAAAGAAGACCAAAGAAAGGAGAGGTTGACTGCTTAGTGTGATGGGATGATAGGATATGGTGTAATGCAGAGGAGCTCAAATCTTGTTTTTCTTGTTTCCTTGGTGGAGGAGAACCATCTCTGGACTAAAATGGAAGAACCAAAATGACTTAACAGAGAGCTGAAGCTCAAGATAATTAGGGAGATAAGAGTATTTCACTGTCCTTAATGAATTCAAGTCATGAGGTACAGTTCAACAACATCCCTGGGTACTAAAGTAGCTGTAGGGCCACCATTAGCAGTCTTGGGAAGATTCTGTAGAACAGCGAGGAGAATACAGGACCAAAGAAGGACAATTGTCCTATTAGGGGAACTTGCTAACTATTACCAGTGGGCTTCACTTCAATTCCTGGGAAAATATGAAAATATATTTAAGTGATAGTTAATTGAATAACTAAGAAAAGGAATAGTGATCCCAAAGAACCACCATGTCATCATTAATAAGAGATGATATCAAACTAACCTTAATTTGACAGGATTATTGGACTGATATAGGAGAAGGATGTTTTAGATATAACTTACCTAGGATTTAGCAAAGCATTTGAGAAAGTCTGTCCTATCAATGACATGACATGACATGAATGGTATGTTTATCAAATTTCTGATTGATGTAAACCTAAGTGGGATTGCTAACACAATGGATGAAAGATTTAAGGTTCCAAAAAGAACCCGAAAGAAGATTTCATGAAATCTAATAAGATGAAATGTAAAGGAATAAATGAAATGTCTCATATTTGTTAAAAATCAATTCCATAAATTTAAAATAAGTCAATCAACAGGCATTCTTTCAACTATGTTCCAACTATAGGAATATGAATACAAAAGTCTTTGCCAGAAAGGAATCTGTGCTTTTTTTTTTTTTAGGTTTTTGCAAGGCAAATGGGGTTAAAGTGGCTTGCCCAAGGCCACACATCTAGGTAATTATTAAGTATTATTAAGTGTCTGAAGCTGGATTTGAACTCAGGTACTCCTGACTCCAGGTCTGGTGCTCTATCTTCTGTGCCACCTAGCTGCCCCAATCTACTTTTTTTTAAAGAAAGATTTTATTTATTTTGAATTTTACAATTTTTCCTCTAATCTTGCTCCCCCCCCGCAGAAGACAGTCTGTTAGTTTTTACAATGTTTCCATGGTATGCACTGATCTAAGTTGAATGTGATGAGAGAGAAAATCCTATCCTTAAGGAAGAAAAATAAAGTATAAGAGATAGCAAAAGTACATAATAAGATAATGTGTTTTTTTTTTTATTAAAGGGAATAGTCTTTGGTCTTTGTTCAAACTCCACGATTCTTTCTCTGGATACAGATGGCATTCTCCATCACAGATACCCCCAAAATTGTGCCTGACTGTTGCACTGATGGAATGAGCAAGTCCATTAATGCTGATCATCACCCCATGTTGCTGTTAGGGTGTATGATGTTTTTCTGGTTCTGCTCATCTCACTCAGCATCAGTTCATGCAAATCCCTCCAGGCTTCCCTGAATTTCCATCCCTCCTGGTTTCTAATAGAATAATAGTGTTCCATCACGTACATATATCACAGTTCGTTAAGCTGTTCCCCAATTCTTTACTACCACAAACAGGGCTGCTATGAATATTTTTGTACAAGTGATTTTTTTTTAGGTTTTTTTTTTTTTGCAAGGCAAATGGGGTTAAGTGGCTTGCCCAAGGCTACACAGGTAGGTAATTATTAAGTGTCTGAGGCTGGATTTGAACTCAGGTACTCCTGACTCCAGGGCCGGTGCTCTATCCACTCTGTCACCTAGCCACCTGGTACAAGTGATGTTTTTATCTTTTTTCATGATCTCTTCAGGGTATAGACTCAGTAGTGGTATTGCTGATCAAAGGGTATGCCCATTTTTGTTGCCCTTTGGGCATAAGAATCCACTTCTAATGTAACTGTCTCTATGATATTGAGCCTCAGTTTCATGGTATTTGAAATGTGGGATTTAGATTAGATGGCCTCTGAGTTCTCTTCCAGGTCCTGATCTATGATCTAGATTTGAAAATTAAACACTTATCAATTATGCATATAATAAATATAAATATTATGTTTTAATATATTATATCTACATTACTCTCTGTATCTCCAAGCTTACATTCTACTGGATATTGATGAACATGGGAGAGATAGGTGTTGTTGGACATACAGAGAAGGGTTACCGAGGGTTGTAGAGGAATCTCAAGGTCATGCTGTGGGAGGCTCAGCTGGGGAAGTGGAAGTGGGGATGTGTAGGCCATAGAAGACAAAAGTTGGGGGGGAGATATGATAGCCTTTTTCAAATATTTGAAGGGGCAAGCATGGGGAAGGAGTTTTAAGATTTATTATTTCTGCTTGGAAGAACTAGAAGAAAAGGTATATACTACAAAGATGAAAATTTAGAATGAATTTAAGAAAAAAACTTCCCCAAAAATTAGAACTATCCAAAAGTGTAAAAGATTGCCTCAGGAGGTATTCAAGGACAGGCTGTTTATCCATTTGACCTTAGGCCAAACATTTAACCTCAGTTTCCTCATCTTTAAAATGAAAATGTTTGACTATTAAGTATTTTAATAAGTTATATTAACTATTTTCTAAGATTCTAAACTGGCCATCTTTGGAGAAAAGAGCTTTCTAGAGAAACCTTATGGTTATGAAATGGTTATCTTAAAAAACATGTCAATTCCATATATCCATATCTTATTTAGCTTGAGTAATTTCCAGTGTTTAGGGAAGACTTCAGAATGACTAGAAGTGGAGCTGCTGGTTTCTAGGATCAGTCCTGGAGACTCCAGATGGGGAGCAAAATGGTCCTGCTTCTTTTAGATGGTAGTGCTTTAGATCCTAGGTTTAATAGTACCATCTGTTTCCCTCCCCCCCTTCCAAATTTTCTTAACTATTAGGCAAAGACTACTGGATAAAGTGAGAAAAAACAAACAAACAGACATAGCCTCTCTCTAGGGGAGAGATGAGGTGAAGAGTCATATGGAGGGGAGGGTGGTATCAGTTTACACCATGTGCTTCTACCATGGTCTACCAGGCAATGACTCCTCTGTAGATTTACCATGCAAGGAGAATGGTAGCTGGGCTTCTGAGAACTAATCAAGGGAGAGGCTATCAAATGATTATTTGGGATCAGGCTGGGGGTAGGGCTGAGGCTGCTCCTCAGTGAACCTTGGCTGGTAAGGAGAAGACTGGGAGTAGCTCCATTTGGTCATAGATCCCAGGGCCTTGGGTGACCTGCTGCCCTACTTTTTCTGGGATAGTGGACAAAAGGGGCAGATCCTTGGGAAACTTAACTTGTGGAGCTGTAGACAATCATATTATCATGGAGTTAGAGTTAGAAAGGACCTTGGACACTATTGAGTCTCACCCCCTTCCTCATTTTATAATTGAGTAGACAAAGGTCCACAGAAGTTAATTGACTTGTTCAGGTTCATAGTTTGTCAGTGTCTGAGGCAGAAGGTCAACCCAGGTCTTCCTAATTCCATATCTGGTACCTTATCTGTTACATCATGTCATCATGTTGCCTCATTGAAGGAGAGGGCTAGCCAAACAAGCCTATACCCTCTTTCTGTAGACACACACACACACACACACACACACACACACCTGTAGATAAAGTATGTGAAGATAGGAGGAGTTGTCAAATAGGAGCTTCTTTGCAGGGGGTTTTGAGGTGAGTTTATCAAATGCTATACTTGCTTCAGAGGATGTACAAAGAGATCTGTTTATGGCGATCATAATCTATCCCTTTCCCTCACTTCCTAAGTTTCCCTTTCAATTAAAGTCCCAAGAAAATTGAAGCAAAAGGCCACCAAGGAGAGCTTTTGTAAGTATTTGTTAACTTTGTTCCAGTACAGGAACTTGTCCTACTTTGTTTGTGGCAGGTATGCCTTTGGGCTCAGGTTATGCTCTCTAGTCTTGATAGTTTTCAAATAGAAGTGTGTTCTCCAGACCCTGATTCCCCTTCCTATCACAGCATCTTGCTTTGGACAATTTTGTCTTCTCAAACAGTAGCAGAGATTTCTTTATGGAGATTTCTGAAAGATAGTGAATAGTTTTAGAAAACTGAGGAATCCTTTTGGGCAGGAACTTATCTTAAAGATGGATTCTGAGATAGAACCTTGTCTTCACAAAGTCATATTTTTAGAGGTTCTTTAAAAAAAAGAAAATGTAAATTCAGAAATAGTATGCCAGGATAGAGGAAAATCCTAATCCTCATTCCTAATTAATTAATTAATGTTTCAATTAAATCTTTTTTATTTTTATTTAAGTTTTTTTGTAAGGCAAATGGGGTTAAGTGGCTTGCCCAAGGCCACACAGCTAGGTAATTATTAAGTGTCTGAGGTCAGATTTGAACTCAGGTACTCCTGACTTCAGGGCCAGTGCTCTATCCACTGTGCCACCTAGCTGCCCTTCAATTAAATCTTTAACATTTTCCAGACCTAGTTTGACTTCTTTGATTTTTTTGGCTCATAAGCCTCAGGCTACCACATTCAGACTTTCATATCACCTCAGGAGATTATGACACCTTCCCTCCCATAACATTCCTTACCTTTCAGTCTATTTTGAAATTTATTCTGGGCAGAGTAGTGGGAACTGATTCCTCCTTTCTCTAGATTAACTATGAGTCAATCATGAAGCCTTCTTCTGATAGTGGGTTCTGGGTGCTTTACCATAGCATCACTTAATTAACTAACTTCCTCTCTTTTTGATCAAGGTATAAGCCTGAAAACACTAGACAGGTAAATAAAAATGTTTCTAGCACTATGAAAATCAGAATAATGTATCCTGACACACTAAGGTTTCACAAAGGACCACTCTGTTCATTACAAGGTCCACCTATTCAATAGATGAGGACAGGAAGACACTAGGGGTTGATGGAGAGCCTGGAGACAATATGTAATATTTAACTTTCTACAGTGTATAGTCTAACACGTCACTTCTTCTCTAATGCTCAACAAAGCAGTGGTATCTGAATCAGATTGGAAAATTTGATTCCCCCATAAATGAAGTTCTAGAAGCAGAGGTTGACAACCATTTGTCAGGAAATTTGTAGAAAGAATTAATGTTTTGGGGAAGGATGGGCAGAGCAACCTATTTGAGATTGTTTCAATTTGGAAAGCCTGTTAGTGGCAATGGCAGGATCAGCATGTAAAGCATTTTAGGCTCTGGTTGAATCAGCAAGTCCTACTCTACCCATTGGAGAAAAGTCTACCGATGCTTGCTATGTAGTTCTATTACAAAAAATTTTGTACCTAGAAACTCAATAAGGAGAATAACATTTTCACATAATTCGCACTGCTTTTAGAATGAACTGAGATCTCTGTTTGCTCCATTCTTTACCTTTGAGTTTTATCTCCCAGCTTTTTTCTTTTCACCCCTGAGAACCAGCTCCCCTCAGCCCTAGTTCCATTTCCCTATTTATCCCTTTTTAAAAAAACCTTCATTATATAAGTTTTGACAGTTCTTCCCATATCCCCCCTAGACCAGATTATTTGGTTAACATATAGCTTACATGTATGTGCTCTTTCCTAACTTGATACCTTGCTTCCCCTATCTTTCCAATATAAAGACTTGCCATTATGGTAACCAACACTTTGGTCTCCATTCCAGCAGGTCCAACCGATCCTTCTCCAAGCAGAGCCTTGGAGGGCCTAGCCGGCACCATTACCTCCAACGAGTGGAGCTCTCCTACCTCCCCTGAGGGGAGCAACATCTCCGAGGGCAGTGAGGCTTTGGACAAACCCATCGACAATGATGCAGAGGGTGTTTGGAGTCCTGACATTGAGCAGAGCTTCCAGGAGGCCCTTGCCATCTACCCACCCTGTGGCAGGCGCAAGATCATCTTATCAGATGAGGGAAAGATGTATGGTAAGGAGTTAGAGATGGGTCTGGATTTGCTATTGGTGATAACATTTATTAAGTTCCTAGTATGTATGGAATATTTTTTTTTCCCCTTTATACTCAACAATGGAAGAAATGCAAATTTTAGTTTAAAGATATTGCCCCTAGGGGCAGCTAGGTGGTGCAGTGGATAGAGTACCGGCCCTGGAGTCAGGAGTACCTGGGTTCAAATCCAGCCTCAGACACTTAATAATCACCTAGCTGTGAGGCCTTGGGCAAGCCCCATTGCCTTGTCAAAAAAAAAAAAACCCTAAGAAAAAATTGCCTCTGCCCTCAAGGAGTCTATATTTTATTGGGGGAACAAGATGCAAATAAAGTTATAAAACATAATTTTACAAGAGAAGTTAAATCAGTTACAAAACCTAGTCCTGAAGGAGGCCATTATTAACCTGGAGCATTGACTAGTAAGGTGACTTTTGAGTTTAAAGAAGTTTAGTTGTTAGACAAACAAGACATATATTCAATTTATCCTAATACCGTACATAATAATAAATATTTGATAGATGTTATGTGAATGACATAGACAGCAGTGGTTTGGGAAATAAAGATCATTGTGACCTGGGGTGATCAAGGAAGATTGCATTAAGGAAAGATCATTTGATCTACTTTGAAGAATAGGTAGAATTTTCATGGATGAAGATGGGGAAGAGGATTCAAGGTAGAGGGGACATCATGATCAAATAGAGAAAGACTTTGAGAGAAAAATAAATTAGGTGTATTGAAGGCATGGTTAAATGAAGATGATTAAATGAAGACATTGTGGTCCCTGTTTGCAAGCAAAAAGGGAAGAGAACCATTCCTGAAGAACAATACTGTAATGTGGACATAGTAGTTATGTGATGGGGACAGATGTTTGCTTGGGGAACTGCCCATGTTGTCTCCCTGATCCATGAGCAAGTTAGAGCTTCAGACAGGCAATCAGCTATACACTGTAATCCTAGGTCCCAGGCTACTCAGAGCTCAAACTTTTATAGAGTTTTAGACAAACAGCCAATATGGCACTAATAGGACTGTGCCCCATTATCCTTGGGCAAGACAGTGAGGTATTCTAGTCCTGAGGTGTCAAATATGCAGTCCCAGGGCCTCTTGTGCCTTATAGCACTCCTGAGTGTAGCCCAAAACAGATTAAAATGTAATTTAGAAATGTTTAACAAACTGAATTAAAATATAATAATTATATATTAATATTTTATTATTCTCCTATAAACCATATATTAAGATATAACTATAATATGAAATTATTATGTATGTTACATATAATCACATATTATGTTAAAATATAATTAAATTATTTCAATTATTATGTTAAATGCCATATAATATTGTGTTAGTTGATATTTATATTAATATCCAGCCTTCAAGGATTGTTATATATGGTTTAGAGGCTCCCATTTCTATTTCAGTTTGATACTGGTCTAGACCACTGAAATCAGGGTATTTTCTAAAATAAGGAATGAGGAATGTGGGGCAAGGACCTGGGAAACTTGGGAAACTTGGGAGATAGATGCATTGTCTTCAAGGCAGTTGAATGTTTGCATATAAGTGTCTTGGAAGGTGGGGCTGTACCAGTCAAACCAGTTTTTACCAGTTCACACTGCCCACAAACACAGTCTAGTGGTCAGAATGTTAATTGCAAATGAATCTCTTTGAGAACAAGAACCATATTTTATGAAGTGTTTAATTATGTGGGTACAGTTCAAAATGGCATAGAAGAGAAAAAGGCAGTCAGTGTGGGCTCAAAGAGACTTTAATGAGGGAATTGGAATTTTGATTATTTTTTATTTGAAAAAGAAATAGACCCTGGATAAGTATATGGGAGAAGAAAGAGACTTCCAGGTAGAGAGGACCACTAGCAAATGACTAGAGGCAGGAAAATGCTTTCCAAGGTTACTAGATATATTTAGTAAGTAAGGATTATTTCATTTGTATCCTTTGCACCTAATATACATGCTGGTTGATTGTGTAAATGCTTCTGATTGGAGGAGAGGTGGGTCTTGGAAGGGGGGGGGTGGTTCAAGCTGTCATCAACTGAAGGATTGAACAGAGGAAGGATAGAGAAAAGGAGGGTCTTGGAAAGACTAATTCAGTGGTAGCATAGTGCAAGACTCAGAGCTAAGAAGACCTCTGTGAAGAATCCCCCTTCTGATATTTGTTACCTATGTCACCTTGAGTCACTTTAACTTTTTTGAATTTCAGGCTACTCTCTAAGAATATAATTATATACAGGTGCATTAAAGGAAAGTACCCACAGCAGGAGTTCCATGCCACCAAAAAGAAGTCAGTTCATGACATATTTTTTTTTTTTTAGTTTTTGCAAGGCAAGGCAAGGGTTGCAAGGGTTAAGTGGCTTGCCCAAGGCCACACAGTTAGGTAATTATTAAGTGTCTGAGGCTGGATTTGAACTCATACTCCTGACTCCAAGGCCAGTGCTCTATCCACTGTACCACCTAGCTGCCCCAGTTCATGGCATATTGATGTAATCTGAAAGTGGTATGCAGAATAAATTAGAGAAAGGAAAGTCTAAAAGCTTAAAATGGTAATGTTGCTTGTGGTTTAATTCTCAAATATGGGAGAATAAGAAGCAAAACCAAATAAATTTGTTATCCAGGTATTCTATAGACACCTTATACATAGATGAAAAAGATGAGGACTTTAGGAAATGTCACAAGCCTGTATCTCAGAAGTATGATAATTTTTGAGACTTCAGTTTTTTGGACATCTACCCAAACTTTCCCAAAGCAGAGCAGTTAATAATTCATTGATTTGCTTTAGTAATAATTTCATTTTGCCAAAGGTAAAAAAAATGAAAATTCTGATTCTAATCAACAATAAAATCTAGATGAGGTTGATGAGGAAAGCGAAGGATAAGTAGAAAGGTATTCTTTAGTTCTATTAAGGAAAAGAGAAGGATCAAAGAAGGGAAAGCACTAGTTGTAGTAGATAATAGATTATAGTAGTAGGTAGGGATGCTCAAATTTTCTTTTGCTTCTATTTCTTCTATGGAGGAGAATTATCTTTGAACTAGAGAACCAAATGAACTGTTTAATAGAAAGTTGAAAACCAATATTAAGAGGAGATAGAGAACATGTAGCTTCTCTTGATGAGTTCAGGTCCATATGAACATCCCTATATTGAAATAACTGGCAAATAAAAAAGTTATTAAAGGAAATCAATTTAGAACTGAATGGGATTTTAGCAGTCATCTAGTCTGCATAGTTAGTGAATATCCAGTAAATCTTTATTACCTTTTTTTGACAGAGTTACTATACTTGTAGACCAAGAAAATACAAAAATATTTGACCTAGGCTCTCTGACTACTCTTATGGACAGTAGGGAAAGATATGGGTCAGCAACTGTTCATTTGGAACTGGTTAAAAGATCAAATATAGAGAATAGTCACTATGAGTTAAAGATGTGATGTCAACTTGAAAAGAAGTCTCTAGTGTAGTACTCCAGCTGTTAAACATTTTTAATACTTTGCTGTTAAACATTTTTATGAATGACCTAGATAAAAGCAAATATGGCATCAAAAGTTTTGTGGATGACACAAAACTAGAAGGGAGGTCTATCACATTGCATTAGGACAAGAGCTAGAGTTCAAAATTATCTCAATAGGCCATCATGTTGGTTTGAATCTAATGTGATAAAATTTATTAGGGGTGTTCCATTTTGGGCATCATCTGAGAAAGGCAAGTTGATAAACTAGAAATTATCCTGAGGAGGGTCCCCTAGAATAGTAAAGAGTCTTGAAATCAAGCTTTAAGGGCAACATTTAAAGAAACTTTCTAGTTTCTAAACATTTCTATGTTTAATCTGGAGGGGGAAAAAAAGCCCTGGGACAAGTTGAGGTATGCAGTTGGGCATGGCAACTTTCTTTAAGGTTTTGAAGAACTGTCTTATGTTCTATTTGGGCCTAGAGGACAGAACTAAGAATATTGAGTAAAAATTACAAAAAGAAATATAGAGTTGATTTAATAGTAAGCCTTCCTAATAGAGCAATCCCAAAATGGAATTGTTTAAAGGAATAGATTGTTTAAAGAGGTAGAAGAAGGTAGTGATTAATCACTTGTAAAGTGTATTGTAGAGGAATTTTTTTCCCCTCTATTTGAGTTTGGGCTCAATATTCTCCATGGTCAACTAAAAATGCAGTAATTCTGCAAAATAAGGGAGGGATGTCTGAGCTTTGGGGAAAGGAGGAGGAGGAGGAGAAAGAGAGGTGGTGATAGTAGTAGTAGTAGTAGTAGTAGTAGTAGTAGTAGTAGTAGTAATAGTTGTAGAAGCAGTAATAGTAGTACTAATAGCAGCAGCAGCAGTAGTAGTGGTTCTGGTGCTGGTGCTGCTGTAATGGCAGTGATAATATTAGTAGTGGTGGTAGTAGGAATAGTACTAATGATTGCAGTAGCAGCAGTAACTGTTTAGAATGCTAAAGTATTATAAAATTTACAAAGTACTTATTTCCCAGCTAATTGTGAATATAAGAATTTTTATCACCTCTGTTTTACAGATGAAAAAAGTAATGCCCTGGAAAGAGACTTTACCCAGGGTTCAATAACTGGGAAGCATCAGAGTCAGAACTTGAATTCAGATTTTCTTTTTTTAAAAAATATAGATATTTTATTTGAATTCAGAATAATGCTCTAAATTCACTAAACTTCAGGAAGGTAGGGGAGAAAAGAAGGGGGAAAAAAGGTAAGAAAAACTAAATAAGGAATGGAAGAAGAGAGGTATGGTATAGGGGAAGGAAAAGGCAGATTTCTTGTGGGATCCTAAAGTTGGTATGTAAAATTTAGTCTTCTCTTCCCCCAGGACCCTTTGATTCTGCCCCCTCATTTAGTTTTCATCTTGATAGCTGGTCAGGAGCTTTGCCTGACTGGGGAGTTGGAGTTGTCAGTGGGGTCTGTTGACCTATCTCAGCTCCCACTGCACCTGTCCTCCATGTGCACAGACTTCAGACACTGGCTTATCCTCTCCTCTCCCACTCTCCTTCTCTTCTTACAATACTCTGTAGTGAATGAGTGCCAAGGCAGGGACTACAGAGTATGACCAGCCTGGATAAGATATATATAGTCCTGAACTCACTACTCTGTGGATGAGATGGGGCACTGGGAGGTGGAGGTAGGGAGCAGTCTGGCACAGCTGCCAAAGGTTTGATCCCCTTCTGGAAGCTGTCCTGCTTTCTCCTCTTTCCCATTGCCTTCTCTTTCTACCTTACTTTCAAGAGTCCCTGTTCTCCTCCCTGTATTCCTTAGCCTTCCAAATAGTATTTTTTCCCCTTTTATTCTTGTGTTGGACTTTCAGTTCCATTTTACTACTATTCTTCTGAATCCTTGGTCTAAGGGCTAGAGTTAGACCTGTCAAAAATCTGTCATTTTTCTAGGTAGCATGGACTCTTCAGGAAGATTATGATACAGCGATAAGAACACTAGATTTGGAAACAGAAAACCTAGGTTTGAGTTCTGATGCCAGCCAGGATAACAGGATGTCAACCAGGATTATAGGGTATCAAGTTATGAGATCTGGTCTAACACCCTCATTTTACAGATGAAGAAACTGTGACCAAGAGAATCTAGGTGACTTACCAGAATTCTGTAATAACTAATTATGTAAGGTAGTATGTGATAATTACAAAATGAATTGTATGCAACAGTGACTCTCAGGAACTGGGCATCTTTATGAACTGGAGATCTGGTGGGTAGTGAAAGTAAGGTCTGATTGTTTGAAAAAGCTTCATGAAGGAGATGAGATGTAAAGGATAGGTATGCTTTGTGTATGAAAGAAGAAGGCAAAAGGACATTCTAGACTGGAGAAACAAAGCTGGAAAAATCAATTTTATAAGTCAAGTCATAGATCCTAAATTTAGAGTTGGAAGATGGAGATGTTATCTAATCCAATATCCCCATTTTGTAGATGAGGAAAGAGATGGGAAGTGACTAACTTAAGGTCACAAAGCTGATTACTGGAAAGATGTGAGACTTGATCCTAGGTCTCCTGATTCTTATTTCAGCATTCTTTCTACTCTGTTGTTCTGGTTCTTTATAGGAGGGATTGAGAGGGGTATCATCTTTTCATAGGATTCCTGTTCTCTGAGTTATTTTCTAAATCTTTGAGAAATTCTTTCTCTCCATCCTTCTGTTTTTCCATTCCCTGTTTTTTTAGGTTTTTGCAAAGCAATGGATTAAGTGGCTTGCCCAAGGCCGCACAGCTAGGTAATTATTAAGTGTCTGAGGCTGGATTTGAACTCAGGTCCTCCTGACTCTAGGGCTGGTGCTCTATCCACTGTGCCACCTAGCTGCCCCACCTTTTTCTTAAAAAAAAATCCAAAACAAAAACCCCACCATGCTATACATGTGTGTGTATGTTTATTGTATATATACATTATATATATATATATGTATATATATATATATATATATATATATACACATTTTAAAATATCAATGATTCTTCCTTCCCTACTCCTTTATTTTCCCTTTGCTGAACTATAGAACCTTTCCTTGCAACAAAAATATCCAGTTAAGCAAAATAGATGAATATATTGTTCATGGCTGGAAAATAAGTCTTACTTTTCATTTATAATCAATCTCCACGGCCTTTTTTATCTCTCTTTCTCTCTCTTCAAATGCTTCCAGTACTATGAAGAGTGCTAAACTTTTAGTTAATCTGGCTCTTCTATTACTACCAGTATTTCCTTGGTGATGTCACTTAACCACTGTAGGCCTCAGTTTCCTCATCTGTTAAATGAAGAGTTTGAACTTGCTCTCTAAATCTCCCCCTTCCTGCTCTTATGACTTTGTGACCCTTGTCTTGCTCTTAGAATATTTAACTATTAGTTTTAGAAGAAAGCTTACAAATCACAGTATAGGAACATCTGGAAAGGGTAGTCCAGGGGTGGGTATGATGGGAGAAATTTATAAGAAACTGAATCGACATAAACTTTATTTCCACTGACACATATTTCCTAGTCCAAGGTGAGAGCTCTCCTCTCCTGGAATTGGAATAATTCTGGTGAGAGAGAGAAGTCTCCAGAAATGATTAATCTATCCTTTGGTTTCAGACAGACCTTGATAAATACTCTTCTGTCTAAGTGTCTCCCTTGTTTTCTTTGTTTTTTTTTATTTTTGAAAACTATTTGTATGGTAAAACTATTAAAAATTTGATCAAATTCTGTAAATCCATCAGGTATAGAAGCAATTTTTCAGGGGTAATTCCTTTATAGCTGGTTCTGTTTCCTTTTACGAGACTCTCTTTTGTTGTTCTGTTAATTTGGATATTTCATATCCTCTATTTTATGTAATAGATTTTATTAGCATATAACTTTGTAGTAGGTTCTGCTAATTGTTTTTATTATGGTTTTGTTGTAATTTTACTTTGTCCATTTTGGTATTTCGTAGATTTTGTTTTGTGCTCTCTTCTTTATAATTAGTTTAGCTAAAGATTGGTTAGTTTTTTCAAAGAATCAGTTCATAATTTTAAAAAAAATTAGCTATCCAGTATATAGTACTTTAATATTTGAGAAGTATTGAACAACAATCTCATTTTATCTTCACAACAACTCTGAGACGTGGGTGTTATTATTATCCAAATTTTATAGATGCGAAAACCAAGACCAACAGCAGTTGTATAGGTTGGGAATAAATTTGAACTCAGGTCTCCCTGACTATAGGTCTAGCTCTCTATATGTTGTTCTACTTAGGTACTGTCTATGTTTTCTATTACCTTTTTGGTTTCCATTTTATTTATTTCTCCTAGCTCTCTAAACATTGCTCTGCTTAGCTGCTGTCTGATTTCTATTACCTTTTTGGTTTTCAATTTATCTATTTCTCCCTAAATTTCAATAATTTCTCCTGTGCTTATTTTGGCTTTACTTGTTAAGTTTCTGATATCTAAAAATTCAGATTCAGTTCACTAACATTCTATTTTTTGTTTGATTAATGTATGTTTTTAAAGGTAGAATTTATCCCTTGAGGATTCTTTAGTGCATTTTAGAAATTTTACTTGCTTGAACACTTGCAAATGAAAAAGAACTGATTGACTTACAAGGTAGCCCAGTTCACTTTTTGGCAACTCTTAATTATTAGAAATTTATTTTATTAAATTAAAATCTGCCACCCTATAGCTCCTACATAGTTCTGCCTCTAAAGTCAGAAAAATCAACCTTTTCCTACATAGTAGCCCACCAAAAATTGCCTTATGTGCTGTATTAGAATTCACACCATTCAAAGTTCTATTTATTTAAATATGATTAGTTCCAACCCAGTGGAAATGTGCTTTGAGAATTTGAATAATATAACCAATTCATGGATTCATTATTTTTTGTAATTGGGAATCTAGCTATAAATATTTCATCACACTGTGTTTAGCATGATTATACATGTATAGCTTATATTAGATTGATTTCTGTCAGGGGGATAGAGAAGGGAGGGAGGGAGGGAGAGAGAAAAATGTAAAACTCAAAACCTTGTATATATATACAAAAGATTGTATTTCAACAAAAGATTGTTGAAAACTACCATTGCATATAATTGGAAAAATAAATAAATAAAATATTTAATAAATATTTAATCATCAACATTACTGTTATCATTATAATCCATTTAATGAGACTGATTATTAGTATCCCTCAAGTCTCTTCCCTTTATTGATATATACTGGGATTTGACAATTTTTAGTGACTGGATTAGTAAGAATTTTCCTGCACATGTTTTGTGTTCAGTGTAAAGCTTATAAAGTGGTTTCTGGTTAAAGAACCAGTTGAGTCGATTGGGTTGACAAAGTTACACTAAGGGAATTATTGTTTTCCTTGTTTTTTAGTAGATTCAGGAAGGGGTCATAGTATCTTATATTCAGAACTGGAAAGAATTGTAGAGGTCACCAAGTCAACTCTCCATGTTTAGATTTTTTTTTTTTAGATTTTTGCAAGGCAGTGGGGTTAAGTGACTTGCCCAAGGCCACACAGCTAGGTTATTAGTAAGTGTCTGAGGTCGGATTTGAACTCAGGTAAGTACTCCTGACTCCAGGGCCAGTGTTCTATCCACTGCGCCACCAAGCGGCCCCTACTCTCCATTTTTATAAAGGAGGAAACTGAGATCCACAGAGGCTGAAATGATTTGCCCAGAGTCAAAGATCTAGTAAGTGTTGGTTTCACACTTTCTAATTCAAGTCTAATATTCAAACTTGATAATTAGGATTTATGTCTTTTGGTTTAACTGGAACATCTCTAACTAGTTAGTTCTCTAGGAACCTAGAGAAATAAACCATTTTTTATAAATCACTTACTATATGCTAGATACTGTGTTATGCACCAAGAATATAAATACAAGCAAAAAGAAAGTCCCTGCCTCAAGGAACTTATATTCAAATTGGATAAAATGACCCCAAAAAGGAAGCTGAAAAGATTGGGAGGGTCTGGAAGGAAGATACACAATCTGAAGAATTGGGAGGGTGAGCATGGACGGACTGGTCTGGACATTTCCTCACAATGATAGTTCCAAGTAGGAACTCACCAATAGAGGAGGGAGCCACAAGGAAGATGGATGTTCTAGAGAAGTGAGGAGAGTCTGGATGAGGATGCAGAGATAACAAGTCAAAACTGCTTTGGGCTAAACACATGAAGAAACAAGTTTCTTTCCTCCAGGATACAGACTATTTTATCTCTATGCCTCAATCTTTCATTAGAGGTGTTTATTACTTCAGCTGATCTCCATTAAGGTAAGCTAGGGGGACCAAAGGGATTAGACCACTGAAAGCTGATTCTAGCCTCTTTCCCTAGAGGTCCTAATTTGCAATGATTAAATTTAGAGCTCATAAAAAGAGAACAGTGCTGGCAAGAAAATTCCTCACCGAAGGATATTTCTGGTAGCAGTGAACTGAAGACTGATAGGAATTTTTACTTCTTAAGCCAGAGTGAGGTTGGTGTTTTAAGATATCTCAATCCTTTATGGAAAATTTTATAGGTGAAAAATCTCACAGGGAAGCAAATGGATTTAGCCACCAAAGGGGGAATTGAGGCATGTGGGCTAACTGAGATGAGGATAACTATGGAGAAACCTGAAGATACTTGTTCTAGTGAGAGCTCATTCCCTGCATGGGATCATGAAGAGGATCTGTGAGTGGCTTATTGAAATGATCTAGACTAGAATAATTACTATACCTGCGTTGACTGGGCAAGAGGAAAGTGATAAAGATCTGCTATTAACTAAAGTTCTAGAATACTTTCTGCAATCCTCAGCATCCTGGTTAGAAGCAGAGCCAGGGGTGTGCTGGGGCCAGCTTTTATCAGCTCACAGGAACTGTTTATTAAATTTCCAGTGAACATTTATATCCTTGGAAATCTGCAAATGCTACAAATTAGGACTTGGCTTGTTTTTGTTTTGATTATCTAGACTTACTAAAGTGATGGAGAAAAATGTTAATAAAAATGCAAATTAACTTAAAAGGAAATTATACTTTCTTTACCCTGTCCCCCAGAGAGCTGCCTATTGAACCATTTACCAAGACTTATCTGGGCAGAATTGAAAAAAATGAGACCCAGTGGTCTTGTCTCCTGTCCCTTGTTTCCTTCCAGAAAGGAGCCCATGACTTTTCTGTGGGACCTGCAGCTGTTCCCTGGAGTTCTGGTCTATGGTGAGATGGTTGGGGCCCGAGATATGAGCTCTTCCATCCTCAGGGACTAGTGACCACTTGTGTTCTAACAGATGGATCAGGGGCTTGGCAGTGCCCATCCACCCTAGCCACACCCAGCCTCTCCTTTGAGGATGAATTAAGGACATCTGCTCTGTCATGTCCAACTAACTAGCTGGCTATAGCAGTAACCTTGAATTGTTGACCCTTGCCCCCTAGCCTGGACTCTTTTCCTAACCCCTCTTCTTCAGCCTCTGCTTTTATACCTCTCCCTAGTTTTACTACCTCTTCAGAGAGCTGTCTCTAATGTAGTCTAAGTGAAAATGGATGATCTGACTTAAGTGAACATAACTATACACCTTTTTGGAGACCAGGGAATTTTGCTACTCTATTAAAGGGATCCTTATCAATCTCTTTTTATGATCTGAGAGTGGTTGATTGTATTTCATGTGCTTTGTTGTAAGGAAGATCTGTTTAGAAAAAGAGAGAATGGGTTTAAATTTCAGATTAGGTATTAGGAGAACTTTGTGACTTGAAAGGTTAGAACATCAAACACATTGATTGCTAAGTAAAATTGTGGACTTTCCTTCTTTCAAGATACTTCTTATGTTTATACTTAATATGTGGACTTTATCTGAAGATGCTTTTATCTTAATGTACACACTTCAGCATACTGAAGAGGGAGCATGGTGTACTGAAGAAAGAGCTGGTCTCAGAGTCAGGAAGATCTGGGTTCAAGTTTCACTTCTGACAGGTCTGATCCTTATGAAGTCTCTTGCACTCTCAGTGCTTTATATGAAACTCTCTATACTATAAATTATAAAAAAAATGCTGACCTGCATTGTTTGAGGATGTCCCCTCACTTTGAAGTTCCCCATACTAGTGAAATCACAGGTTCAATTTTTATCCTTATATAGCTCAATGAATCTTATCATGTTGAGAACTTAGATCCTCCTAACACCAGGATGATCCTTGATTCTATGACTTTTTAAATTATTTTTCCTATCACATGTCTGATTCTTAAAAACATTTCTCTTTCTGAGATTATTTGTCTACAGTACTATCCAGAGGCAAGAGAATGAGGTGCTTCTAGAGGATTCACAGAAAAGACCAGGAATATATTTTCCTTGCTTTTCCCAGCCACTCACATCATATTTGTCTTTCTCTACCCTAATCTCTTCTATCCTGGTTCATTTTGAACTCTCACATCTAAAAGGTGAATCATTGTAAAGGTAGTCCAAGGCAATAGGATTAAAAATTCTGAATCCATTTCCATTTCAGCTGCTCAACTTGGATTAGACCAGTGTATTTGCCCTATGTTAAGTTAGGGAGAAAGCTTCATGGGTCTTGTTTTCTAAAATGCTTTTATGAAGTCTTTGGGAAGGGCTGAAGATTGAATTTAGAAGAAGGTAAGATCAAGGTGGATGGAGTGGAGTAGAAATAGAGTTTCAGGGTAGGAATATGGCAGTTGAGAAAGGGAAGCAGATATGAGGGAGTTCTGGGTCCCAGGGAGAAGTTAGATTGGGCATGAGGAGGAATAGACATAAGGGAAGCTAGGAGAGGATTAAGGGTGATATCTGGGAGTATTTGAAGGAGCCCTAGTGGAAGAATAACAATGGCTAGGAGACTTTCTAGGAGCAAGAAATAATATGAAACACATGGACCTGAAGTTTTTGGTAAAGTTAGAGAGATTTTTCTTTTTCTCCTTTCCCCCTCCAATCCCCATCCTATTCAGAAACAAACCACTGGGCTGTAAGGAAGTGAGGTCTTGGGGGGAAGTCATTAGATTTCCTCAGCTGGGTCTCTTTGATGATTGAATTCCAGATTTGCTGAAGGACCTTGGTAGAGCCCTTGGTAGGGACAGATATGACAGATTATTCATTCAGAATCCTAGACTAGGTACTATGTAGAAATACAGAGGGGAGTGGGTGTGATCCCTACTTTAGGGAATTTTTTCTATGAAACATAGAAGGTAAAAAAGAAAAAGATTAAAATGAAAGCATAACCAGTACAGGGGAGACTTTGTTATTTGGAATAAAGAAAAGTGGTCACAGTAGGATCAAGGGAAGAGAATCATTTTTGGCTCCTTCCTGTGAACAGAATCCTAAGACTGGAGAATGTCATCCTGGTATTGTCAGCCCCTGAGGAAGATGTTTAGAAATCTCTCCAGTAGTGAAAGATCGATGAAGCTCCAGAACATAGTAGCATATGGCCTGGGTTAGATGTCAAGCAGAATGGAGGCAGGATGATAAACTAGTTTACCTCTGTCATGTTGAAATGACAGGTAGGTGTGGTCCATGGGCCTCTTTGGCTTAGAAGAGACACTGAAATCCAATATTTTATTCCCTTGGGGAGAATTCACAACTGCTCTCACCTCCCTCTGGCCATGACCTGCTGGGACAGAACATAGTGTTATTTTGAGAGTACAACATGAGATCCAGTGATTATAAGAGAAGAGGACACTGTCTGGGGTTATGGAGGAAGTTCAAAAACAAAAAGAATGCAGGTACAATTGAGCCAACTTTGGTTCCCTGTTTAATTGGCTCCTGTCCTGTATTGCAATGCTGGCCCTTTGCCCAGAGCTGGCATGGCCTCTCTAGAATTGACCAGTCCATTGTGAGAGAAGAGTTCTTCCAATTCTAGGGGACAAATGGATTAAAATTAATATATTCTGTCTTCACAGTTTAGAGGTGGCTTTGATGTGGTCAAGTTATATGTGGAGTTAGTATTATGAGTCCACCAGGTTTGGTGTGAGGGTTGTGCAGAAGACTTGGAACAATTAAGACTTTTATATGATCGAGTGAGACGGTGTGATATAGTGCAAAGAATGCTTGACTCAGAATTGGGGGATCTGAGGTTCAAATACTGTTATAGCTAGCATTTACCAGCTATAGCCATTTTCCAATAAAACCATATCACACAGCCATTCTGAATTTCTAATGAAATGGGGATAATACTTTTATTAGCCTCCTCCCAGGATTATTTTGAGGGAAGGCTGTTATATGAACCTCTGATGTGTTAGGAATCTGAGAGCTCTAGAGATGGATACCAAAGTAGGTTCCAGGACCACTTATGATCAAAGAACCTGCTACTTATTTTCCTCTCCCCCCACCCCGATTCAATCTTTTCTCTTCTTTCCACTTTTCTTTTTTCACATTATATAGAAGCAATACTAACAGTGCTGGGATTGCAGGATCTCAAAGGAGGTTCAGGGTAGGGACAAAAGAAGGTGGTCAAGACTTGGCAGTGGGAGGTCTTTGGAGGTTAGTGCAAAACCCAGAGAGGGCTGGGGGGGAGGTGTGAAGAGAGAGAGAGAGAGAGAGAGAGAGAGAGAGAGAGAGAGAGAGAGAGAGAGAGAGAATGGAAGGAAGGAAGGAAATATGGAAATATTTACCTACTATATTCACCTTGCTAAGCTCTTTACAAGTATGATCTCATTTGATCCTCATAACATCTCTGAAAGTTAGGTGCTACAATTATCTTCATTTTACAGATAAGAATCATCTTTGACCAAGCTATTGAGTCTCTTGGGCCCTCAGCTTCTTTATCTGTAAAATGGAAGGGCTGGACTAGATAATAGTTTATTCCATTTCAATCCTATTTTACTATTGTAAGGGGGAGAGGGCTGTCAAAGCACCCTACATACAAATGGGTAGATGTTCACTGAGTCAACTAGGCATCACAAAGGAATCTACTCTTCAAATGTTTTAGATTAGGCTCAAAAATTGTTTGATCAATCTAGAAGTCCCTAAAAGTCATTGGATAAAATGGAGGGACATTTTATAGGAAGTATATAACCAGATAGATTGAGAAGACTTGGTCATGTCTCAGGGTTTTGTAGAAAACAGCCAACTATTTCAGAAGCCAGGCATTTGACTGTCTGAAAGACAGTCATTTCAGTCAACCCCATGGAAAGAATTGCTGGAGTGGGAGAAGAGCTCAGTCTGTCTCTCTCTCTTTGTCTATCTCTGTCTCATCTCTCTCTCAGGACAACTTCTCATCAGCCTCTTGGAGCTAACAGCATAACTAGACAAAGCATTTGTGCTATTCCTGATTAATAAAGTTTTCATGACATTCTCCATAAACAGTATAGTTTTTCTTTTTTAGTTTCTTATTAGTGTCTTAGTGTCTTTAGTGTCTTAATGCTACCTTTTTCCCTCAGACATTTGGTCAATTCCTTTTATTGTGTGGTTTCCATTTTCCCTACCATCTTGGTCATTTATTTCTTTTGTCATTTGACATTTTGTCAATGGTCTTTCTAAAACGAGGCCCCCCACAACTGAAAATATTACTCAAGATATGACCTGACCATATGGTTATAAATTAAGGCTATCTAAACTCACAGCTTTTTTGGGGGGGGTATTGTGTCAGACACTTGATTCATATTGAACTTGAAATTCATCAAAATCTCCAGGTCTTTTGCTCATAAACTGTAGTCTAGCCATACCTTTTAACATACTTGTGGAGTTTATTTTTTTTTAATTCCAGTGTTAGACTTTACATTTATCCCTATTAAATTTCAGTTACTTAGGTTTGGTTGTAGCTTTCTTAGATCTTTTAAAATCTTGATTCTGTTTTGCCCAAAGGGCAACAAAAATGTGCATACCCTTTGATCCAGCAATACCACTACTGGGTCTATACCCTGAAGAGATTATGAAAAAAAGGGTAAAAACATCACTTGTACAAAAGTATTCATAGCAGCCCTGTCTGTGGTGGTAAAGAATTGGAAACTGAGTGAATGTCCTCCAATTGGGGAATGGCTTAACAAACTGTGGTATATGTATGTGATGGAATGCTATTGTTCTATTACAAACCAGGAGGGATAGGAATTCAGGGAAGCCTGGAAGGAATTGCATGAACTGATGTTTAGCAAGATGAGCAGAACCAGAAAAACATTGTACACCCTAACAGCAACATGGGGGTGATGATCAACCTTGATGGACTTGCTCATTCCATCAGTGCAACAACCAGGGGTTTTGGGCTATCTCCAATGGAGAATACCATCTATATCCAGAGAAAGAATTATGGGCTTTGAAAAAAGACCAAAGATTATTACCTTCAAAATAGGAAAAAAACCCGTTATCTTATTATGTAATTTTATTATCTCATACTTTATTTTTCTTCCTTAAGGCTATGATTTCTCTATCATCACATTCAACTGAGATCAGTGTTTACCATGGAAACAATGTAAAGAATAACAGAATACCTTCTGTGGGGAGTGGGGGGAGGGAAGCAAGAATGGGGGAAAATTGTAAAACTCAAAATAAATAAAATCCTTCTTAAAAAAAAATCTTGATTCTGTAGTCTTCTCTTTCTATTTTTTCCAGTTCTGCCAGGTTTATTGAGCATTCACTATGTGTTTAGTTCTGTATTAGTAATGATTGTAGAGGATATAAAGTAAATAGCTGTCATAATTCTCACTCCCAAGAGACATCTTGGTGGCTCAGGATAGCAAGCTAGACTTGGTTTTTGCAAGGCAGTGGGGTTAAGTGGCTTGCCCAAGGCCACACAGTTAGGTAATTATTAAGTGTCTGAGGCCAGATTTAACTCAGGTACTCCTGACTCCAGGGCCAGTGCCACCTAGCTACCCCACAAGCTAGACTTGGAGTTGGTAGTTTAAACCCTGATCTCAGTCACCTACTAGCTATGTAACCTGGGACCACTTAAATTTGTCTGTTGCTTTAGTTTCCTCTTCTGTAATGTAAGGATTGTCTCAGTGCCTATGTCCCAGCATTGCTGTGAGAATAAGATGAAATAATATTAGTAAAGCATTTTGCAAAAATTAGTAAAAAGTATACAATTTAACATGTATAGCCTATATTAGATTGCTTTCTTTTGCGGGGAGAGGATTGGGGAGGGAGAAAAAATGTAAAACTCAAAACCTTGCCAAAATATGATTATTGAAAACTACAGGGGTGGCTAGGTGGTGCAGTGGATAGAGCACTGGCCCTGGAGTCAGGAGTACTTGAGTTCAAATCTGGCCTCAGACACTTACTAATTATCTAGCTGTGTGGCCTTGGGCAAGCCACCTAACCCCATTGCCTTGCAAAAACTAAAAAAAAAAAAACCCAAAACAAACAAAAATCCCATTCCATGTAGTTGGAAATATAAATAAATAACATATTAATAAAAAGCATATAATTTACTTGGAGAAACAGAGATACACACATAATTTTTAGTTGTGGGAGGAATAGAAGAGTTGCTGGAGAATTAGTAAAGACTTCTCTAATTCCTACTTAGTTTTCAAGATATAACTCTGGGCTGGCATCATTCATAATATTTTCCCTGTATAATAACTCACATTTAGGTAGAGAAGCAGTGTAGCCCAATGAATTCCTCAAGTCCTGGCTGTATGAATCCAGGCAATTCCCTTAACATCTCTGCTCCAAGGAAAATCTCTACAGGTATAAGTTGCAAACAATTCCTGAGTTATCTTGGACAAGGGGAATTTCCTTATCAGAAGTTCTTCAATGAAATCACAGAGTCAGATTGGTGCTAAAGTTTATAAATGTTTTCTTTTCTCTGCCCTCTGAGGAAGGTAGTACATTATTATCCCTATTTTATAGATGAGGCAAGTGAGTCTCTTAAAGGTTAAATTACTTCCCCATGATCTTTTATATCTGAGATGCATTTAAGTCTTTGAAATAGGATTGAAACCCAGATCTCCTGACTCAAGGCCAGGGCTCCTACCTCTTCCTTAATCACCCCACCTTCTCCATAAAAACTTCCTTGGTCAATCAAGCACATAATGATCTTCCTCTTCTGAATTCTCACTACTTTCTTATTTTGGGCACTTGTTTCCTGTCCATTGCCACTAGTTCATTTTCCACATATGTGTATTGTTTTTACCCCCAATTGTATTACAACTCCTCGAGGATTGGATCACAGAAAACAAATGACTTATTAAATTAGTTCATTTTATACTTAAGGATTAGCACTTATTCTCTGCTAAAGGAAGTATGATGGCACGGGACCAGAGGAAATCAATATCCCCCTTCCTATATGTCCTGAAAAGTTTCCTGGAAGAGTTATAATCTTAAGCTTTTTAATTAAGAAGAGGGAGAACTGATGAACTGGAGAGAAAGAAAATTGTAGTCTTATTCTTATAATTAGGTTATAAGTTCCTTCAAAGCATGGTCCTCTTCTAGTACATTTCTGCATCTTCTTTTGCTCATTGGACATGTACATATTGACTAACTGAATAAGGTGATGAAAAAGATGATTGAATGAATGCAACAAATAAATGTGAGTCTTCCCAGGACAGGCCTTCAGTCCCAGGAGGCAGACTGATCTCTTTGATTCTTTCATTCTCAAGCTGCATCATCATGATCTAAAACCACAATTACTTCTGCCAATACTCAGTCCTTCTGGCTTTCCTCATCCCCATCCTCTGTCCCTTCCCCCAAAATGTGCCCCCATCTTCCTTGACTCAATAAGCTGTCTTGTGTCTCTACAGGTCGTAATGAGCTGATTGCTCGCTACATTAAGCTCCGGACTGGGAAAACTCGAACCAGGAAGCAGGTGAGTGCTTTGGACATGGTTAACAATGAGTCAATATCTCACAACCTACAGGTTTCCCAAAAGCAAAGAGTCTTCCTATGACCTTTGGTGATGGTGCCAGTTTAAGGGTTGATATATTTTGTCAAAGATGCTTATTTAAGAGGCAGCTAAGTGGCAAAGTGGATAGAGCACCGACCCTGAAGAAAGAAAAACCTGAGTTCAAATCTGAACTCAGACCTTGGGCAAGTCATTTAACCCCATTGCCTTGTAAAAACAAATTTAAAAACCTAGATGCTTATGTGAACTAGGTTTCTCATGGACCAGGGGTTGGATATTACCATATTCCTTTTTTTTAAAGAAAGATTTTATTAGGGGCGGCTAGGTGGCCCAGTGGATAAAGCACTGGCCCTGGAGTCAGGAGTACCTGGGTTCAGATCCCATCTCAGACACTTAATAATTACCTAGCTGTGTGGCCTTGGGCAAGCCACTTAACCCTGTTTTCCTTGCAAAAAACCTAAAAAAAACTTCAGAAAATGATTTGACAAAAGAAAGATTTTATTTATTTTGAATTTTAAAAATTTTCTCCTATTCTTGCTTCCCTCCCCCCACCCCCACAGAAGGCAGTCTATTAGTTGTTTCTATGGATATTTTCATATTCTTTATAATAATGTTTTTTATTTTTGCAAAAGCATACAATCTTCTCCATTCCTGAGAGCCCCTTAGGGTTAAAATATTTAGAATTGGAATGGATTCTTTCTTTTTTAACTTAGTAATATTTATTTTAAAATTTTATATACATATATATATGTTTATAAAATTTTGAGTTCCAAATTTTTCTTCCCCCAAGACAGCAAGTGATCTGATATAGGTTATATATGCACAATCATATTAAACATATTTCCATATTAGTCATGTTTGAAAGAAGAATTAGAACAATTGGAAAATCACAAGAAATTTTTAAAAAGTGAAAATAGTATGCTTTGATCTGCATTCAGATGCCATAGTTCTTTTTTTCTGTATGTGGATGATATTTTCCATCACAAGTCCTTTGGAATTGTCTTTGATCATTGTATTACAGAGAAGAGCTAAGTTTATCATGACTGATCATTACATAATAGTGCTGTTACTGTGTACAATGTACTATGTACTCTGATTCTTCTCACTTCATTCAGAATCAGTTCATGTAAGTCTTTCCAGGTTTCTCTGAAATCTACCTGTTCACCTTTTCTTTTAGCGCAATGGTATTTTTATTACATTCATATACCACAACTTGTTTGGTCATTCCCCAATTGATTGGTATCTTTTTAGGTTCCAATTATTTGCCACCACAAAAAATATTTTTGTACATGTGTGTCCTTTCCTCTTTTTTTTTATGATCTCTTTGAGATACAGATCTAGTAGTGATATTGCTAGATCAAAGGGTATATACACAATTGGATTGCCTTTGGGGCATTGTTCCAAACTGCTTGAGTTGGAATGGATTCTGGTCACAGTATTTTACACGTAAGGAAATGGAAACCCAGAAAGAAAGTTACTTGTCCAAAATCAAACAAGTAGCAAGTAGCAGAACTAGAAAGAGAAGCCTATAGCAGCTGTCCTCCCTGTCTTGTCTTTGGCATGACCCTTTTGAAATGTTACTGAACCCCCTAGTTTAGCTTAATAAGTCAGGTTTAAATTTTGAGGCGGAGGAGGACCAGGGACCCAAGGAGACAGACGGAAGGTAATCAAGGGGCCTCACCTAAGTGCAGGACAAGAACATAATGTATTCTCTCTTGCAGGTATCTAGTCACATCCAGGTGCTGGCTCGTCGTAAAGCCCGGGAGATCCAAGCCAAGTTAAAGGTAAAGCAGGTCCCAGGATGGTTCACCCTCCCCTAGCAGTAAGAGGGGTAGAGACCCTGAGGGCAAAAAACTCCATTCCCTCCCCCATCAAGGGGAAATCTCTCTTCATTCCTTTTCTGTTTGGTAAACCAAGGCCTCTTGAAGTTGAATCATCACAAGTTGCTAGTAGAAAATAAGGAAGAACAGAGAACCAAATAAACACTGTAATCCATGGCCCCTAAGGTGCTCCTCTATCTCTGTACTAATTACTCTTAAATAAGAATCCTCAGGGCTAATTGGTAGTGATTCTTCCCAAGTCTGTCCAGGGTCCTGAAAGAACCAAGGTATACCACCGTGGCCCGGGGTGTCAGTTTAAACTCTACCTTACTCTATGCTATGCCAGAACCCAAGCCTTTACCAACATCTTGGGTATCCTCCTGCTGTCTCCTAATTCTTCCCCCCCACCAACTCTGCTTACTTATGAGCAGTCCAGCTGTCCTCCCCCCTGAAGCAGCTATAGTAAAGGCACCTCTAAGTAACAGTTGGAGTGGCTGCAGCTGCGGCCCTTCATTCATAGCATGTGAACATGGAGCTTCTGAACCCTATTTGCTTTGGGCTTTCCTCTTGCCTAAGCTTGCCCCTTACTGCCCTCTCTCATTCTGTGTTCAAATCCCCAGTCAACCAGCTGCTGGGCTGGAGACCACAGCAGGGTATTTATCATGGAGAACAATTGCTCCTGTGTTATCTCCAGAGTCATAAAAGTGAGTGTGAATTTGCTTGGGCCACACTGTGTAGCTTTTTTTTTTTTTTTTGCCTTCATTGTATTGTTCTTTGTTCTTTGTGTATGTTGCAGTCCAGTTCCTTAGTGTCTTCCCCCATCATGCACATTCCTTTATTTCCTCCCCTTAAGACACCTCTCCCTCCTCACTTCCCTGCCCAGCTGACAGCATCGAGTTTCCTGAGCCAGGGAGAAGTTTTGGTTCAATTTGACCCCTGGTCGCTCAGAATGAGATTTAATTCTTCAACTCAACAAACATTTAAGAACCTTCTTTCCAGGGTGGCTAGGTGGAGTAGTGGATAAAGCGCCAGCCCTGGAGTCAGGAGTACCTGGGTTCAAATCTGGTCTCAGACTCTTAATAATTACCTAGCTGTGTGGCCTTGGGCAAGCCATTTAACTGCATTTGCCTTGCAAAAACCTTAAAAAAAATAACCTTCTTTCCCTTTGTGGGTTTCTTTTCCCCTACAAGATTGTAGTGGTTTAGTTCAAAGGTTAACAATCTTTCAGAGGTAGCCTGATAATATACAGATATCTCTGGAAAAGGTCACATTTTTATCTAGCTTGAAGTCTAATCAATTAGCCTTAGGCTTAATATCTAGTCAGCTAAGATTGAGAGAGGGATAGAAGAAAGACTCAGCCTGTCAGGAGTAGGGAAAGGGGCTCTATGTGTGTGTGTGTGTGTGGGGGGAGTATGAGATATAGAGCTGGATGTTATCTTAGATGACTTTTTCTTCAACCCCCTTATTTTACAGGTGAGGGCATTGATTTCACAATTTTGCCTAGTATCTGCTGGCCATGGCTCCTCAAAACCATCTCCCGAGTCACCATTAGTAGGTCTGCCATTGCTAACCCCTAATTTAGCCCAATCAGGCTAAATCATTGGTGATGTGTGCATAGAGTACTGAACTTAGAATCAGGAAGAATTGAATTCAAATTTGGCCTCAGACACTTACCTGCATGGGACCCTGGACAAGTCACTTAACTCTATTTACCTCTGTTTCCTCATCAGTATAGTTAGTTGCAGGTAGAAATGATAAACCATAGCAGGATCTTTGCCAAGAAAACCCCAAATGGGGTCGCAGAGAATTGGACATGAATGAAATGATTGAACAACAACAACGTTATATACATATATTTTGAATCAGAAGTGGCTTAGAGTGGGGCTTCTAGATACCATCATTTCTCCAGATAGTTCAGTAAGACTTCAGAAATGAGAATAGATTTAACTAAAATAAATCCACCTGAGGCTGACACTTCATAACTAAGGAGGAACAGCTTCTAGGAGTTTCCTAGGATGGAATGTACTAAACTATAGTTTATTAATTACCTATATATTTATATTCCACTTTTAACTTTTCAAAGTCCTTTCATGTGCTTTAGGATCCCTGATCAAGAACTAGAAAGGGACCTCATGAGGTCATCTAATTCAATTTCATTTTAGAGATGAGGAAATAGATAACCAAGAGATTTAATGACTTGCCTAAAATTACTCAGGTAGTAGGAAGTAGCTGCACCAGAATGTGAACACTGGGTCTCTGATTCCAAATCCAGAGCCCTTTCTTCTGCTCAGGACTTTGTCTTATTTGATCCTTATGAAATCCCTGTGGGGTAGATATGTGGGTATTGTTATAGCTATAGGAAATTGTGATGCAAAGGTCTTGTCCACAGTTGACTATTTAATGATTTAATGATTCAGGCTTAGAATATAGGTTCCTGACTCCTGTATAGGTGCTCTTTTCACTAGGGCAGGGGAGCTGCTACCTTCTTCCCTTGTCACTCCTCACCTTCCTGACTCCTCTATACACATAAAACCTATCCCTCTCTGTTCTCCTGCTGCATGGAGATCATTGCTACATCATCTTTTCCTATCCCTTCTTAGGATCAGGCAGCTAAGGACAAAGCTCTGCAGAATATGGCTACCATGTCATCCGCTCAGATCATCTCTGCTACAGCCTTCCACAATAAAATGGCCCTTACCCGAGGACCAGCCTACCCAGCAGTCTCAGGGGTAAGTGGACAAACTTCAATGAAACATTAAGCCATCCTGCATCTTCTCACCACCTTCTTCACCCCATCCCTTTAAAAAGTTAAGCACAATACGGTCTAGATTTTGATCATTGCCTCTTCTCTAGCTTAGGATGTTGGAGAGGAGAACAAAACCTTGATGTGGAACCAAGTATTTGAGTAAGGGTGAAGCTGAACTGATGTCTGCACACACTCATGACCCATAATTTCTCTTCATTGTTACTTTCCAATCCCCTGCTAAAACACTTTCATTATGGACATGGTTTACCTAAAAGCAGAAAGAGTAGGGCTTCAGAGCATATATGACCCTATCAAAGCTTTCCAAGGGATAGTAAAGAACAAACCCATAACTTGCATTATTATTAATTAAAGAATTCTTATTAATAAATCTTGCTTGCTAGTTTTTCTAGTAACCTCTCCTTTACATTCTTTCATTTTTCTTCCTTTTCCTCAAAATTCTCTAGTACTCCTGGCCTTTATGGCATGAAGAGAACCCACATTTCAGGTTCAGACTTTTCACTTTTCCAGTCCATGCCTTTCTCTCCATTATTTCTGCTTTCAGCCATAACTCTAGTTGGAAGCTAGACTGTATTGACTTTTTTTTTTTTATCTTTTTTCAGTTTTGGCAAGGAACTTTGCCAGGCCAAGCTGGAACTTCCCATGAGTGAGTATGTCCTGAGCTCTACTCTTGTTTGCTCTCTCTCTAACCCTTCAATATATATTGTACCTCCAAGATCTGTCTCCTATCAGCTTCCAGACTTCTGAATAATACCATGGACACCAGGGCTGGTCTCTAAAATAGACAGAGGCTTGAGTACAACTTTTCCAGGGCAGCTAATATTTAGAGACTGATAGTTTGAATTCTCTATAGCTTTACTAGAATGACTGGGTCTCAGTTGTTACTACATTATTAAAGCAGTAATTAAATCAGGTTCCCTGGGTACAGAATTCCAAGAGGATTGCCTGGAACTGGGAAGACTGATAGCTATGCAATACTTCCATTAGAGCTTTACTTTTTAGCAATGGAAATGTTCCCTTTCTGTATTGGATATAAAAATTGAGAGGAAAGAGTTAGGTGGGAGGGGCAGACAGGTTTGCTGTATAGACCATTTAAGGTTTGGGCCCTAAGATCTTTCTGTTGAGGGTATCCAACTCCAATCAAAGCTCAGCTGACAGTCTCTCTTCCATGTTTCCTGCAGTGTGAAACCTTTCTCTCAACAAACCTATGCTGTTCAGCCTCCGCTCCCTTTGCCAGGTGGGTCAGCGCTGCATGGCTCCCTTGCATGGCATCCTCCCCCAATCCCTACCTGAAACTCCAATGTGTATATTCTTTTCTTTCCTCCTACCCATTGTATACCCAGTTGCATATCCCATGGCTTAACCTGCCTACTTTATGACTGCAAGCACATGAAACCTACATGCATGTCTAAACCATTGGCATGCTATTTTTCACACTCTATGTCTTTGGTTACATCAACCACCAAACTCCTTCCCTAGTGTATGGACATATAGCTAGCATATCTGGCCCCTTAAGGCTCAGCTCAAATGCTTTTGGGTTGGCTGGAATGCCTGGCTTCCTTTGCATACCAAATGCATACCACTTGCATGCCTGACCTCTTTGCACAACTTTGCCCCATATGCCACTGCCCTTGGCTCAGCTTCATCTCCTGTGGACCCTTTTCCCTATAATTCAAAAAAACTGAAGAGATCCCTAGCCTTCACTAAAAGTCAGGGTCCCCCATCCGAAAAGTGGGGTCAGTGCTAGAACAATGGTATATAGGGTTGGGTAGATGCCATTGTAATTGGCTTCTTTCAGCTGTGTGAGGCCAATCACATGGGCCCCTTCTCCTCCTTCAGTGACTTATCCATCTATGTTTCTATGGTGTAGGATAGTTAGGGGGTGGAGTGGGTAGAGTTCTTTGCCATCCTAGGCAGTAAGAGAAGACACTTTTTCTTACCCTCCTCCCTTTGGCAGGTTGGGATGACTTCTGATATACTGGAACATGGGTGACTGGATTTTTCCAGAGTTTTTGCAAAGACTTTGCATAAGTCTTGGCTCTCTTGTCAAGTTATTCAACCTCTTGGAGTTTATAGTATCTCCAAATTCAGAACCTAGTTCAACCTAGATGGGTACAGTTGGAATGCAAAGAGAAAGAATGAAACCCATTGACCTAGCAATTCTGGGGGATCGGGACACTGGATCCTATCTCTAGGCCCTGCCTGGCTCCTTGGTCAGTTTCTCCATCTTTGGACTATGCTTTACTCTTCAATTTTGGGTATATAAATCACCTCATTCTGTTATTGGATATCTTTGTCTCCAGAACCCTTAGAAACTTACCCATTATTTCTTATTCCTGTCATACCAGACCCTTTCTTTTTTACCTTTGGATTTATGAGATAGGATAAACTGAGGCACAGAGATTTGGTGCAAGGGATTAAAGAATTTCATTAAGTCTGTGGCAGATTTAGGAAAAGGGGATCCTGTTCCTTTGTTTGGTACCAAATGATACTGAATTGGTCTAACATAGCTAGGTGTTTCTTGGATATTATTAGTCACAAACCATGACTTTAGAGACTTACACTAGAGGTTTTATTCATTACTTTACCATGCCACTATTTCAGAAGGGGACATGAGGCTTCCTTAATGGGTGTGTGTGTGAGAAGGGACTGCTCTGGTCCCCATTGGCTTCTCCCCCTGTATTCAGGGTTTGAATCTCCTGCTGGCTCCACCTTGTCGCCATCAACCCCTCCATGGCAAGGCCGAAGTGTGGCCAGCTCCAAGCTCTGGATGTTGGAGTTCTCTGCCTTCTTGGAGCAGCAACAAGACCCAGACACGGTAGGCCCTGACCCCCTGGCCTTACGCTTGAGTCTGGGCATCCTTTCCTCTCTGTTGAGGTGGCTGCTGTTCCCAATCCTATATATCTCCCTTTCTTCCCTCCTCTGAGTTTGTTTCTATTTGTTTGTTTCTTTCTTCTCTTCCCTCTGTAGATCTCTTTTCTGGTCTCTTTTCCTTCCCTTGTTCTCCCATCTCATTACCTTCCCTCCTCCTGTTCCTCTTCCTCCTACCCTCTTGAGGAAAACCCTATTTCTTGACTCTCATTTCTTTTTCTTGCTTTTCCTTCTTCCATCACATTTCTCCTTTCTCTTTTCTTGTTCTCTGAAGCACTGTTTCTCTTTTTCTTTGACTTTTTCTTTTAATGAATATATAAAGGTCATTCAAAAGTTTTCAGATGGGGTTTCATCTCATCCCTGGGTCAATTTTAATTTAATTGGATTATCTTCCTTTCCCTATCTCTCCAGGCCTCTTTCTTCCCCCTTCCTCCATTTCACAATGTTTTAATATAACATCTCATTAAAGACAGATGCCAAAGTCACTCTCTGATCCCTTCCAAATTGGTTTAAATAATTTCTTAAATAGATTCCTTGTGTATACCTTTGGAGTGAATTTGGATGGATATGAGGAAACAGGAACATGCTGTTTCTGCTATATGTTCACAATAAAACAGGAAAAGAAGAACCACCCACACCTCCTAACCCTCTAAACCTTTTTTTACTACATAAGATCTCCTAACTTGCCTGAGCAATGATGTTCCTTGAAGGATCTTAGAGAGGCAGACTAGGCAGAGCTTCCTCATATGGGGTATATGTCAGACATTCATTCCTTAAAGGTCATGGGCAGTGCTAGTTGCAGTCAGGGGAGGCAGTGTGGAGTAGAGGTCAAAGACTTGACTCAGGGTCAACAAGAGCTGGATTTGAATCCTACCTCTGATACTTACTAGCTGTGACCCGTAGCAAGTAATTGATGCACCTGTCTCCTCATCTGCAAAATGGGTATATTAATGGCACCTATATTCCAGAATTGTCATGGGTCTCAAATTATTTAATGCATGTGATGTATTTTTCAAACCATAAAGCTCTATATACCTATCAGCTATTACTATTCAATTCTGCCTCTAACCCTTAATAGTTGTGTGACCCTGGGGAGTCATTTATCCTTTCTGAACCACAGTTCCTTTATCTGTGAAATGGGGAATAAGAAAGGGCAGGTAAGACTCAAATAAAATATATATATATATATATATATATATATATATATATATATATATATATTTATCTATGGAAGGCAGCTAGGTGGTACAATGGATAGAATGCTGGGCCTGGAATCAGGAAGATGCATCTTCCTGAGTTCAAATCTGGCAAGTCACTTTACCCTGTTTGCCTCAGTTTCCTCATCTGTAAAATGAGGTAGAGATAGAAATGGCAAAAACCTTTGGTATCTTTGTCAAGAAAACCCCAACTAGGGTTGTGAAGAGTTGAATGCAACTGAAATTAAATTGCCTGATCAACAGCAAAAAATGTGCATATTTACATATAAAATATTTTGAAAATTTTAAAATACTAAATAAATGTAAATTATTAGTCTACCTAGGTTAGCAGGATGTTAGAGTCTGATCCAGCCCCTCATTAGGAATGAGGCTCTGAGAGAGGATGTACTCTGGCATAATTACATCACTAATTAGACCCCAGCTTCCAGGTCAGGGCTCTTTGGACTACACTATGAAACTCAGAAGTTGTCTCCCTGTCTCACTTCTGATTCCACTATTTTCTTCACAGTATAACAAACACCTGTTTGTACACATTGGCCAGTCCAGTCCCAGCTATAGTGACCCCTACCTCGAAGCGGTGGACATCCACCAGATCTATGACAAATTCCCTGATAAGAAGGGAGGACTCAAGGAACTTTTTGAACGAGGACCCTCTAATGCCTTCTTCCTCGTCAAATTCTGGGTAAGTCAATGGTTGGGTAGGAATGAGAATCAGGAATGGTAGAAGTTGGAGACCAGTGTCTAATATCAGTGAATGAGAAGGATGTTGGAACCAGGTAATAGAGACCCTAATACCTAAAAGAAGGAAACTAAAATGGTGGTGGACCACTGATACTAAAACATGGAATTACAGGAGAATATTCTTTTCTGATAGGTAGAAGTATAGCATGTGGTGGTGGGGCCATGGCATGAGGGTAGAGTCAAAGAATATAGAGATAAGATGGGACATAATCTGCAGGAATGCTCTGAGAGAAAATTCAAAGAAGTTGAGATCAAGAATGGGTACACCATATCAACCAAAATTCTATCTCCTTGGCATGTAATTTGAGGATCTCAGATTCCATATCATCATCATCATCATCATCATCATCATCATCATCATCATCATCATCCACACACACACACACACACACACACAATACACATGAGTTTTAACATTTGCAAAACACTTTATATATCTTATCTCATTTGACACATATGATAAAACTATGAGGTAGGTTCTTTTACTATCCCCATTTTATGGATGAGTAACTGAGGCTCAAAGAGCCCTGAGTGTCTTGCCTATAGTCACACAGCTACTAAGTCAGGGCAGTAAATGGGAAAAGGGTGTTTCAAAAGATTACTCAACTATGCCATACACTGACACTAGATCTGCCCCTCTCCTATTTCCTCAGTCAAGCCCATTTGAGTCCCTCATGGGACTGGAATATTTTCTCCCAATAGTAAGGAATGAATTCCTCCTTTTTTATTACAACTTCTTCAATTCAAAGGTCACTAAAACTCTAGGAGTTGTACCAATAATAGACACTAACTTTTCTTATTGGTACCTTATGGTTTGGAAAATAGAAAACTAAGCTCATTCAGCAAACATTTTTGAAGTATCTCTTATGTGCTAGGAACTATGGGAGTAGGGTTCAAACACATTAATTATCCTTTGGAATGGGAAGAATTTCTCATGTATATAAGAGTTGAAGGTTGCTAGGGGGAATATGATCATTAGAAAAAAAATTAGGGGGGGCAACTAGGAGATGCAATGGATAGAGCACTGGCCCTGGAGTTAGGAGAATCTGAGTTCAAATCTGGTCTCAGATACTTAATAATTACCTAGCTGTGTGACCTTGGGCAAGTCACAACCCCATTGCCTTGCAAAAAAAAATTAGGGAAGTTATCTAAGAGTAAGTTTTGGGAAGGATTTTGAAGTAGTACTATGGAACAAATAAATGGAAAGACCATTATAGACTAGGAGTAGAGGAATATAATCTCAAAATTACAGTTTTTTATGTCATTTGTCTTGTGACAATAGATATTTTCTGTATCCCCCTTTTTTGTGTGGTATGATGGAAATTTATTGTCCCTCATAAGGAAACCTAGAAAATAGTAGGAGTATGAAATAGTAGAAGCAGTGACATCAGTAATTATTTTTTTACTATCCTATGTATACTATCAGCAGTAGTAGGAGATTCAGACTTGGAATCTCTATTCTTCTACTGACTATCTGGATGAACTTGGACAAGCTAACTTACTTTTCTGTGTTTTAGTGTCTGCAGTGTAAAATGAAGGGAATGGTCTATATCAGTGATTCCTCATATTTTTTATTCCACAAACCCCTTTCAACAACAACAAAATATGTTATAAACCCCTAAGGTAATATTCTTTTAGATTTATTCATTAAATGCTTACAATAACTACATTGTTCACAAAAGCTCAAAATTAAAACTTTATAAAATATTTATTCTAACATAAAAAATTTCATTCTGTTTGCAATCATGAAAATCCCCCCCCAAATTACAAAACTAATTATAGAACATTACAAATATTTTATGTGGGATACTCTAAAAGAATTAAAAGATATAATCTAGCAAGATTTCAGATTTGCTATTATCTGCAAGAATATATGAAATTTATTTTACAAATTTTTATTGAATACAAACAACATTTATATAAAAACACTCAATAATATTTTAAACAACTACATATCACTAAAGGTATATTAAAATTTTATAGTATGAATCCTTTTGAACATCATCATTAAGAGCCAGAAAACCAGAAACATTGGTCCAAATGATCTATAAGATCCCTTCTTGTTCCAAATTCTATGAACCATAAATTCTTAAAAAGTGTGATTAATTTTGGAGAAGATAAGTAAAATATCCTCATTTTTATAAATTTTTGTAGTTCTTTTAATTTTATGTCTTTTTATTCCTACTTGACAGGATAAGGATATTGAGGCCATGCTAAACCAAGAGTTAATGGCAGATTTCTCCTGATTTCCTAGTACTGAAGTCTAGGGTTTTTTCCATTAGTTCATCTTGTCTAAAAGAAAAGTAGGAGTCTGGCTGTTAAAATCTGTTTGTCCTTGCCAACAGGTCTCTTTCTCCTGGTACAGGATAGAACAAGACTAGACCAAGGGTGTGATTTGGCATTCAAATGACAGATGGATGACTATAGTTTTCTCACTACTCTAGAAGCAGGATTAATCATGTGTAGCAGTGTGGGGAACCTGGGTAGAGAGAGGGACAATCAACTTGCCCCAGCCTCCTATAGCAGAGCTGTTTCTATTTCTTTTTTTTCGGCAGTTGCAGACTCTAGGGGTTAGATAGGTATATGTCAGATATACAGATTCTTTGAAGGTCATGGGGAGTGCTTTAAGTGGGTCAGGATAAAATAAAAAGGTCCAGTGAAATTATCTTAGGTCCAGCTCTGATAAAGAAAATTTTAAAAAAAGCAGTTCTGCCAATATGTAGCCAATTAGTACAATTGCTGGACTTATATCTTGCTTATATCTAAAATATCTCTCAGTATTACCCTTGTTCCTTATAGCACAGACCTTTGGAAGGAACCATAGAAAAGCATAAAATGTGCATGTTACATGAAGAAACCAATTTCATATTAATTCCTTTTGATACTTTGGTCCATCTCTCTTCTACCAACTTATTAGGTTCTTTCCTGACTCAGAGGAAAGAACAGAGCTCAACACTAGCTTGAGCTTCACTTAAAAGCACAATTCTGGGAGTAGCCCAGAGAGCAATATTGATTTGATGTGCAGAACCAGAACAAAGAATCCATTAAGAGTCCCATGATCTCTGACTGCTGGGGTCCTTTGACTTAAGAGATATACTTGACAGATTAAGGGAATAACAATGATAATTATGATAATTCACATTTATATAGCATTTTAGGCTCTATAAAATGTTATTCTTGTGACTGAGAGGTTGGTAGATTTTATACTTATTTTGTACAGTTTGTGAGTATTATAACTATAACTCCATCTCCCTCTGTTAATTACATCATTTACTCTTTATATCTTTTGATAATTGATATTTTATTTTATTTTTCCAATTATGGCTATGAAAGTTTTATGTTTATAAGTTACACAGTTTTCTTCTACCCACTGTTCCCACCCCTATTCCCAGTGGTGAACAGTCTAGTGAACATTGTAAATGTACATTTGTGTTTAACATGTTGATATATCAGTTATTTTCTGAATGAAGAATTAAGATTAAGGGAAAAGGAATGAAAACCATAGGATAGGAAGGAAAAACAGAATTTTTAAAAAAAGTGAACATAATATTCATTCAGTTTCTGTATTTTTTTTGTTTTTTTTCTTCCTCTTATCCTGTATATATCTTGTTTGTACATAGTCACTTCCATTCCCTTTACACTTATCTCCTTGAGAGGAAGGACATTGTTTTGCCTTTCTTTGTATCCCCCAGTTTTCAGCCTGGTACTTATTCCATACTGCTTAACTGAGAGACCTAAATCCAGCCCTTGGCTTCAGGTCCCATTCTCAGATTCATCACTGTTACAACCATTCTGTTTTCTGTGCCCAAGACCATCATTACTTTATAGTATGTCTCAGGACACAGGGCTTATAAAGGGAGAAATCTAACATGAAAGTATACAAGAAAGGGAATGAAATATTAACAAATCAAAAAAAATTCTCTTGGAAGGGAGGTGGTGCTTGGGCTGAGCCTCGAACAGAGCTGGGCATTTCAAGAGGTAGGGGTAAGAAGGGAGAGCATTTCAAACATAAGTGAGAACTTGTGTAAAGACATGAAAATGGACAATATGATGTCATACATAAAGAACAGCAAATGGATAAGTTCATTTCGATTATAAATTATGTCAAGAATAGTGTGTAATCACCATGCCAGTATCTGCTGTGAAAGGATTTAAATGCCAGATGGAAGAGCTTGTGGTTATGAAGTCCTTGAGACAAAGGTGAGCTTCTTGAGAAGCAAGTGACATGGTCAGACTTGCACTTTATGAATATCATTTTAGGATCTAAATGAGGATGAATTAGAGAAGGAGTCATCCTTGCTTAAAGTTGAGGTAGAGTGAATGTGTAGATTATGGAACCTGAAGGCATTGATGAACAAGGATGTTTGAGGAGATACTAACATCTAAATTGATGGTTGCAAGTTTTAGGGCAGAACTGGAATGAATAGGAAGATTGAATTCCTTGAGAAAGAATCTCTGGGAACCAATAGATGATAGCCACTGGTATCAGAAAAGGGTGATATACCTGGATGGAGAGAACCTCAAATGAGAAGAGGTCACTGAGTAACTGGTAGAAGAGGGGTCTAGAGGTAACCATGAGGAACAAGATGCACACCTACTCCTCCTTCAACCCAGTGTATTAGAAAGCATAAGAGAAGTTATATCTAGTATTGGAGAGAGCAGTCAGTCATGCAGTACTTTCTAGGGAGAGCTGGGCTTTCAAAATTCAGAGAAGATGGAAAGGGTTCTGTGCTAGGGTGGGAGGATTGGAGTTGGGCAATATAGTGGAAGCAGAACATAGACTTCTAGGATGTCTACATTTTTAATTCAAGGATTCTGAATTGAGTAATGGGACATTGTGATGATGCTTTTTCTTAGATTTAGGATTATAGGACTTTAGAACTTGAATTTCTCTTAGGATCTTAGATATCATCTGGTTTATCTGCCTCATTTTATAGAGTAGGAAACTAAGGGACAGAGTCAGTAAGAGAGATGGGTTTATTTTATTCTTTTCCTACCCTTCTATTTCTAAGAATCCTGGAGTAGGCAAGGGGATAGTTTGGAAAAAATAAGAATTTTTGTCAAACACGTGCTTCAAGAAGGAATGAGGGAATCTCTTTAGGTTCCCTACTGAATATGTAGTATGGAACAGGATCTTCTCTGATTCTGGTCCTGTCTGAAGAATCTTTAAACCTTGGGAAGCTGAGAGGTGTATGACTAGGATTCAGAAGAATGCTAATTTGTATTGTTTGGTTCTGTGGAGAAAGTAGGATCTGAGGTCTGGGATTTCTATCACTTCCACTGACTTGCTATGTGACCTTGTATAAGTCTATTTCTTCTCTTGGCCTCAGTTTCCCTTTTGTGTATAATGAAAAGACTCCTAGTGGTCAGGAACTGTGATAAAAGGGAATGGAATGGCCAACCCTCTCAACCTTGACCATCTCTCTCCATGCTCCCTCCCTCATCTTGTCTACCATATTGAGTTTTGGTGAGAGGAGAGAGTAGGGAAAAGTAAGAAAAGGGTTTAAAAGGTAGCATGATAGGGGCGGCTAGGTGGCGTAGTGGATAAAACACCAGTCCTGGAGTCAGGAGTACCCTGGGTTCAAATCTGGTCTCAGACACTTAATAATTACCTAGCTGTGTGGCCTTGGACAAGCCACTTAACCCTATTTGCCTTGCAAAAACCTAAAAAAAAAGGTAGCATGATGTAATAGAGGACAAACAAGCGAGTTCTGATTCTGTTACTTTCTGTATGATTTTAGACAGATCAATTTCTCATTAATGATTATATTGCCAGAATTTCATTTTTTGAGAGCTCTCCCATGAGCCATCTCTCTCTTTTAGACCTGTTCATGGAAATTCATTTTCTCTAAACTTTTTGAAATCATATTTATTTTCTCCTGACTATATCATCATGATTTTATAAATATAACTGAGGATCACATTTGGATTATTGGCAGCTTCACCACATTACTAACTCAAATTGAGCTTGGAATACTATTCCCCCTTGCCTTGAGTCTTTTTCACTTTAATTAGCCATGTCTTTCCCAATCTTAAAAACAAACCAAACAAACCAACAAATCCCCAACCCCTACATTTCAGAGTTTCATATGGGATCTTCCCAAACTCCATTTTGGTAGATTCAAGACATTGTTGCCATCCGTCTTTTTTTAGTCTTGATTGTGTCATCTACTATCTTAGCTTCTGCCCAGTTTTTTTGTGCCCAGGTCAGGCCCAACTACTCTCATTTGCTCTCCTTAACAGGACTATTAGAGTGGTTGGCAGGTCAGGAGTTGTGGACACAGATAATCTATAGTTCTGTAAAGCATTTGATAGCCTCCTGTGATGTAAACAATAGTCACAAGAGAGTAGTAATTTGATAATCTCAAAATTTGAGATAGTTCTCACTCTACAGTTATTCCTTATTTATAGGGTTTTCATAATTTTAAACATGAATAAGGAGAGTTGAGGTTTTTTGCCTTGCAAGATAAGTGATACCTCCTTCAAACATTATTTTCTTAGCTTTGGAATACAACTCCATTTGCAAAATGTGGGATGGTCCCATGGGGTCAGGTTAGGACTAATAGACTACTCATGACTATTTATTAATAATAGTTCTAACTTGCAAAACTGGGCTCAACAGCAGAACTTGGGTTCGGGTAGGGAGCCCAGAGGAGGGAAGAATATACAAGGTGCCTACCCCCTGATCATCTCCTTCCAACCCTAGCTTGGCAATCCTGTTCAGGCCCCTGACATTTCTCCTGGCTGGCCTGGTCACATACCAGCACATGACAATGAATCTGAGCCCCTCCAATCCCCCCCCCCCCAACTAGGGTTGCGGCTGCTCTGGCTCATTTGCCAGTCATTTGATTCCCCACACCTGTTAACTGCTTTCCTTGTGAGCTGCCAACCCACACGCACAGCTATGAATAGGTTAGGAGAGTGAGAGGGGGCATGGAGAGGGCAGGAGGGTAGGGAATTTGAGGCCAAAATCTTCTGAGGGAACAGAATTTAGGTCTATGAGTGTTTATGAGGGTATCTCTTAGACTGAAGGAAAGGAGGGAGAACCTTTTGAGGAATTGGGAGGAGGAGAATTGAGGGAATTTATGGCTTTGGGAGAAGAAATGTAGGAGGGAAGTTAAGAGTGTTAGAGAGATGAAGGAGATATCAAGAGTGGGTGACAAAGAAAAAACCTCATAAATAAAAATATGTATAGAATAATTATATATATATATATATATACAAAATTATGAACGCACACACACCACACACACACATACACACACACACACACATATATATGTGAAATGGTAGCCATCTCTAGGGTGGGAGAGAAAGGGAAGAAAAAAGGAGAAAAATGCTAACTTTGTTGTATATTTGAGGGAATTACAAATTGTACATAGCTTCATGTGCATTTATCTGTGTTATGGAAATACTTATTTTGTTCCATGAATTGGAAAATTTAAAAAAAAGAGTGGGCACTCAATTATATAAAGGACCAGAGAAGAGACTTAACAATAAACATAATAGCTCATATTTATAGCCTGCTAAAGTTTTTTACAGATTCATTCTTTGCAATAGTTCCACGAGGCTGATAGTACAATTATTATTATTAACCTCAGTTTTATAAATGATTAAATAAGAGTCAGAGGTGTACTTGTAAGTAATAGAACTGGAACTAGAACCCAACTTTTGTTCATTGTCCTACATGATCATAGCATGCCATTCAGCATACTGCTTTGTAGTATTCTGCTTGATGTCCCATGGGTGGCAACAGGGGTGTGCTGGAGCCAGCTCTAACCATCTAGAGCTGATTGCTAAATTTCCAGTTGTGTTTAACTTTTATTTATATGCCAGAAATTGTCAATCACTACAAATCAGGGCTGGGTTTATTATTTTATCTATTATCCTTGTCTTAAAATATTAATAATATTGATTAAGCTCAAATGTGTCTATGAATGCATTCCCCCCCACTTAGAGAACCTGGTGGTTGATTATTTATTAGCATATTCCAGGATTGTTCTATAAATATTATAGGAGTGCAACAATAAGTTCAGGGAATAAAATTGTCCCTTGTGATTAAAAGAGAGTAATAAAATAATAACAACAATAACTGTCATTTTTATGGTGCTTGGGGGTTTGCAAAGTACTTTATATTTATTATTTCATTTGAGCTTCACCTGGGGCTCAATCACCCCTGAGTGGTACGGGAAAAAATTCATAAGATCATAATTTAAGAGCTGAGTTCAGGCTCCACTTTTGTCACTTAGAAGCAGTTTCAACCTGAGCAAACCCCCTCAGTTTTCTGACCCTGATCTACTTATCTGTAAAATGAGAATGATAATAGAACTTGTGCTGCCTATCTCACAAGGACAATTGTTGAAAGGAATGTACTTGGATGTGAATAAAGATAGTAATAACAGCCAGCATTTATAGAGTGCTTTTAGGCTTGCAAAAAACTTTATATAAATTGTTTCATTTCACTCTCATAATTGTTATGATTATTGTCAAATCTCTATCTCTGGGCCATCTTTACGTGTACTATCTCCCACCTCTGATTTACTATCTTTCATCTTTCTTTTTTTTTGCAAGGCAAATGGGGTTAAGTGGCTTGCCCAAGGCCACACAGCTAGGCAATTATTAAGTATCTGGGACCTTATTTGAACCCAGGTACTCCTGACTCCAGGGCCGTACTTCATCCACTGTTCCACCTAGCCACCCCATCCTTCATCTTTCTAAGCTCAGTCCTCAAACCCTTTCCTCTCATTTCTTATCTTCTTAGCTAGACTGTTAATTGTGATGCCTATGCTTAGTTCTATCTCCTACAGGACCTAACTTGGTCCTAACTTATACTGTAGGAGCTCAGTAAGGACTTGTTGACTGATTAATTAGGACCAGGTGATCTGGAGGTGGTGAAGGGAGACTTGGGATTGGAACAGACACAGGGGGTGGATCTGAAATGAGAGAGAAGGCAAAAGAACTAAGATTAGGAAAGTTGCCCTACTTCCATCTTCTTTTTAGTCTCCTTCCCAACTTCTAACTCTTAAAACACATGGTTTTCTTTAAGACTCAGCTCAAGCCATGTCTCCTCCAAAAGACCTTCCCTGGTCCTTCCATCTTTTAGAATCATTCCCTCTAAGGTTATTTTCTCTCTTTTACAAATATTCTCTGAATGTTCTTGGGACAGCTAGGTCACACAGTGGATAGAATGCCAGGCCTAAGTTCAAATTCAGCTTCAGACACTTACTAGCTATGTGACTTAGGCAAGTCATTTAATCCTGTTTACTTCATTTTCTCATCTATAAAATGAGGCAGAGAAGTGGAAGATTACTGCAGTGTCTTTGCTTAAGAGAACTCCAAATGAAGTCACAAAGAGTTGGACGCAACTAAAACCAATTGAACAGCAACAGCAAGATATATATTCTCTGTTCTGGTTTATATGTTGTCTCTCCTATTAGAATGTAAACTCCTTGAGGGTAGGGCTTATTCTTTTTTAATACCCTGAGTTTAGCACTTAGTAAGAACTTTTTTTTTTTTTTTTTTGGTTTTTGCAAGACAGTGGGGTTAAGTGGCTTGACCAAGACCACACAGCTAGGTCATTATTAAGTGTCTGAGGTCAGATTTGAACTCAGGTCCTCCTGATTCCAGGGCCAGGGCTCTATCCACCGTGCCACCTAGCTTCCCCAGAACTTAATAATTCTTGTTGGTTGATTGATCTTGTCTCCCTCTTCTCTTTTCCCTGTCCTTTAACTACCTTCCCTCTCTTTTTTTTTTTATACACATCTGTCCTTAAGGGGGAAAAAGCTACTACATTCAAGGCATTGTGTGTTAACTCACTGTTGAAATGTGTGATGTTCTTCCCCCAGAATCTTCCTTTTTAAGACTCAGGTCCTGATCATCCACAGTGTAATAACAGCATTGTGTAGTGGATAGATCTGTGGGTTTGGAGTCAGGAAGACCTGGGTTCAAAAACCCCTTGTATTTCAGCATCTCTTAGCTATGAGTTGCTGGGCAAATAATTTTATATCTCTAATACTCAAGGAACTCTCTAAAATTGACTTGGAAATCAGAAGATGAACTGACATCTGTGTTGGAGAAGAAAGTCATAAATCCTGTACAAACTAGAGAGAATACTTTATTTGACATCAGAAAATCTGGGTTCAAATCTTGACAAAGCCAATTCCTGTCTGAGCAGTAGAATAGAAGGAAGGTCTTATTTGATCTTTGGGGTAAAAAACCTAACACCAATGTTGTTGGACCTCAGTTTTTCATCTGTAGAATATGAGCATTGGACTAGAGATTCTAGAGAAGAAAAGATTTGGGGGGAATATATGTGACAGCTGTTTACAAATTTTTAAGATTTCTAATGTGGAAAAAGGTTTTATATTTGTTCTTTTGGATCCTAGAGGGAAGAAGCAGGAGATGTAAGTTTTGGTTTGAGGTCAAGATAAAAACAAAAAAACTTGCTTACAATGAGAAGTGTTGCCTTGAGGTGATGGGTTCCCTCTCAAACAAAATGTGATTGGTCACTTGCTAGACACAGTGATGATTACATAATAGTTTAATAAATCTTATTGATTGATAATGGTGGCCAATAAAATCTTTTCCACACCCAAGGTTTTGTTATTTTGTGATCCTTTCCCACTCTCAGATCTTGTGATTCTTATCTTTATATTCTTGTCTTGGAAACTGCACAGACCCAAGCCCACCAACCACTGGGTTTTGTTCAGGGAATAGCCATCCCCCTAGGACGGCAGAGAGAAGGACAGAGTGGAAATGTCCTTCTCTCCCTTCACCTGCTGTATAGATATGCTCATGTAGAAGAGAGGTCTTCACCTCATCTTTGGACCCAAGCTCACTAATTCATTCATTGTATAAGTGAGGAAATTGAGACCCAGAGAAATGTGAATTAGCTCATATAAAGTTATGTTAATCATTTATAAGGGATGATGAGTTTGGTGGAGAGTGCCCTGTATCTGAGTTCAGAAGCCCCAGTTTCCAGTCCTATCCCTGTCATTTATACTAGTTTTGTGAGAGGAGACAAGTCATTTCATTTCTCTTTTTTCTTTGCTTTTCTTCTTTCTCTTTTCTCTTCACTTCTCTGTTTTATCTTCTACAAAATCTTGCCTTCCTAGATATCTCACAGCATTGTTCTCAGGATCCAAGTGCAATGATGTACATGATGGACCCATAAAGTGCCACATATATAGTGATAAGTAGTGATCAAACCTTGATCAAACCTATTATTTCATTGCTGTAGAGAGCACCTACAGCGCTCTACACCTTCTCTGCAGTTTAGTAGATAATACAAAATGAGAGAGGTGAGAGTATTGGATTTGGATTGAGAAAACCTTGACTCAGATGTTATTACCTGAATGATTTTAGGTATTTAACTTCTCTGGGCCTTGGTTTCCTCTACTGTAAAGTGAAGAGATTGAACTAGATGACCTCTAAGTTACAAATCTGAATCATTTTTGAAATATATCAGTTAACATTTAAGCTTACAAGCACTTGTAGAACAATCCCTTTCTCTATATATTAAAGACTTTCCCATACCCATTGTAGACAAATTATCCTTTTCCCTTTAAAAAAAGCTATGACTGCCCCATAGTGACCAGTAATGGAATTGACTGAGTGATTCTACAGTCCTTTCAAGGGTTGGTTGGTTATATCCTTGTCTTGGGAAAGAAGGGTACTTGGTTTCTGGATTTAATAATAGGACCAGAAACTCCTTTCCTGTTTTTAGGACTGTGCTAATGATATGTACCAATTATGTCCTATTGTGGTCAAGGTGATAAGCTAAAGTGCAAGGGTTGAGCCTAGACTGGGAATGGGGACTTCTGCATCCATCTGAGGATTATAAGTCTTCACTTTGATCTATACATTGCGCTTGTCTCAGTACAGAGTGACTGTCAAATTGGAATGATAATACACTGAAAGTGTATCTTGCTAGGATGTATTGAGTATCAAATGAGGTAATACCCCTAAAGTGCTTTGCAAACCTTAAAGAATTATGTATAAATGGTTTGTTATTTTGCTGGTGACCACAGTAATATAGCCTAGGGCTCAAGGTATATGAGTAATTACCTTATTCCAGGGTCTCCTTGATTGTGCAGAAAGCCAATCATTTAAATTACATTGAAACTAATACTTTAAAGCTTAACAGGTGAATAACTGTGACACACGAAGAATTTATCTTCATTGCCATGAGATCAGAGGATTTGGATCTGAAAAGAACCTTATAGATTATCCAGTTTTTTAAAGTCCTTACCTGTAGCTGAGGAAACTAAAGGTCAGGAAAATAAAGTGATCAAGGACACCCAAGTAGTGAGCAGTGATCAAAATTTTAACCAGGCCCTCTCATGCTAAATCTAATGATCTCCCCAATGTGAGAGATCCTTTTTCCCAGTGCACGTTGCAACCTTTTAAAGTCTCATCTTAAGTATTTCTTAGCCCTTTCTTTCCATGAAACCTCCATAGAAAAGTCACCATTTTGTATGTATCTTCCTCTGGTTCTTTTAATATTTTGTAGATAACTGTATATTCAGACTGTCCATCTGTTATTGATGACTGTTCTTTCTACCATGCCACTTGCTAGCTAGCTGTGAATTTTCAAGTAATCAGGGCTTAAATTCTTTTGAAGTTTATCTACTTTCTTCTAGTCCCTTAGCTGATTTAGAATATATGTTAAGTAGAATGATCTTCTAAGGTACCTGATGCTGTCTGAACTGTGTCTGGATACCTATGTGAATTCCTTTGAACTATCTGGCACTGTGATATCTTTCCCAATAGGCTGACCTCAACACCAACATTGAGGATGAAGGCAGCTCTTTTTATGGGGTCTCCAGTCAGTATGAGAGTCCTGAGAACATGATCATCACCTGCTCCACCAAAGTCTGCTCCTTTGGCAAACAGGTTGTAGAGAAAGTAGAGGTGAGTAATTATCTACCCTCAAGGGGTGGGGAAGGGACTGATAGAGTCAAAAGTACAGGTGTGATGTTGATTTCTTCTTCCATAGAGCTCAAGAAAAGTCTTATGGTTAGAATTCTTCCTTGAAGAAAACTTAGGACATCTAGGTACTATTACCTGGTATTGACACAGCCCATCTCCCTATGTGACCTTGAACAAGTGACTCTTTGATTCTAGTTTCCCACAAGGGAATCCTAGAGACTGGTTTCCTCTACTTCCTCCTTTTGAGCTACTGTTTTTTTTTTTTGTTGTTTTTGTTTTTGTTTTTGCAAGGCGATGGGGTTTAGTGATTTGCCCAAGGTCACACAGTTAGCCAATTATTAAGTTCAAATCTGGGGTCACATTTGAACTCAGGTCCTCTTGACTCCAGGGCTGGTACTCTGTCTACTGTGCCACCTAGCTGCCCTTTTGGATCTACTTTTAAAAAAAATTATGATTTTTAGGAACAGCTAGACATTTGAAAGTTGTTTAATTCTAAACTTAATAACCATGAACAAAAACATTTGAATAAACAATAATGATTTATCACACATATAACTTGTCATAAACTTCAGATTGCCTATGCTTTTGAGAAGTATATGCTTACCTTAATAAAATAACAAATGTATTCATTTTATAAAAAGTTATCAGTATTTGCTTTATCAGTATTAGCTCTATTAGTGATTTAAAGTCACTGTGCTGGGTCCTGACTATAAAATATGGTAAAATCTCATTAATTCAGACTCCATATATTGGAGTTTTGCTAATTCAGATGCACTAAAGAATATTGTTAACTTACCTTTTGATATAGGGTTTAGTCAAGTTTGTTGATAGAGAAACAAAATAAAGAGACTGAACTTTTATTGGTCATATTAGCAATTATTTGCATACAAACAAGGAATAGGTGTACTGATTTACAAACTATTCTTTTTTCATTATTTTCTTACAACTTTGGTTTCAGTGATAGACTATGTTTCTCATAACTGCAGATTGTCCATGCCTTTTTATCCTAGGTGATTTTTTTTAATCCTTATTCAAACTTTATCAGAGATCCTCCAATGAAACTGAGTGTATTTGAGACATTCTTCTAGTGTTTATGCTTTGTTTTATTTTATTTATTTATTTTACATTTCATGAGTATTAATGCAACACTTGGTTATCTAACTGATATAATTACTGTAATCATGAAGGAACCTATGTCCTCTTCTGATGATCTGAAACCACTTCTTACACATAAGAAGTATATTAATGTCTATGTTGCCTATTGGATCACTGACAATTTTGATACTTTAAAGATTATGGCAATCCAAGATTTTCAACCATATAGTTTAACCAGGAGAATATTATTTGGATGATTGGCATAATTTTCATCTATTTTTACTTGATAAATATATTTATTTGAGTTATTAGTCTTTTGAGTTACTATTTATCTCACTGATAAGGCCTTATAATAGTCTAGGATTTTTTATCAGCAAAATATCCATAAAGAGGAACATTAAGAAGATCTCTTTCTTCTATTTGTATCTTATGAGGGGCTTTTGTCCATAAAAGTGGCAAATAGAAATCTTCCTGGTTTATAATTAACAGTACCAATCAGGGATTCATTGAACACAATGTTCAATATGGTGATATTTATCAATGACTTTTACATAATGTAAAGATTCTTTGAGTGAATCCATGAGTTGAGTCCATGAGAGACTCCTTTTTTGAAGAGAACTCTCATTTAAAAAGAAAAATCTACCTCCCATTAGAGATGAGGTGGCACAGAAAATAAAGTGCTAGACCAGGAATTAGGAAGATATGAGTTTTCATATATAGCCTGACATAATAGCTATATGACTCTCTGCAAAACCCTAAGTTTTCTTATCAAAATAATGCCATCTACTTCTTAAGATTATTGTGAAGATCAGATGAGATAATATTTGTAAAGCACTTTGTAAACCTTAAAGTGCTAGTTAATGCTGGCTTTTAATTTCTTTAATAAAATGCTTCTTTGTAACCAATGAACATTATAAATATACTATAAATCAATGAGCATTATAAACACAATTCTTATAAATATCAGGATCTTTTCTGTACTAATCAATTTTATGACCACAAAGAAACTAATTAATTTTTCCTTATCATATTTTCATCAAAAATAATCGCAGTGCCTAGGCAGACAATAGGTAGAAAGCATTTCAAGTTCTTCTTGTGATGTTCCATGACTAATTCCAGGTTTGTTGGGACATTGTTGATATAGTTTCTTTGTTGATATCTTCTGCTTTTACATCATAATTGTTCACAAATACATCCTTGCCTCCTTCTTTGATAAGCAAATAATAAAGGGGGAGAAAAAAAAGCAATCCAGCAATTCTAACCAACACATTCACTGTTTCTGACTATATATGCATTATTCAGCACTATTTCTGCAAGGAAGGAAAGGAGAAATGTTTTAAAAAATTCTTCTCTAATAAGATGTTCAGTTTCATTTTTTTGTCTTTGTGTTTATCTTGTTGGTTGTAGTCATTCTGCATATTAGTTTTCTTGGTTCTGTTTTTTTATTCTTTTTAGTAGGTTGTGAACCTGTTTACTTTTGCTCTGACTGACCTCTGTATACCACTCTAAAGTATAACTGATGTTTGATTGGGTCTTGACTAGTCATATGCCTGAACTACCTGCTCTGGACTTGACCCTTAAAAGACAAAGCACTGTCAGAGTCAGAGCTGAAATGATCAAAGAGAAATTGGTCAGATATAGAGGGACTCTGGTTCCCTGGATGGAAATTTTCACAGTAATAGTTCCACAGCCCCTTCAGGGAATGATGTGACTTTAGGTATAGAAGTGGACAGAGTAAAAAGGAATTCCTGGACCAATTTTGGAATTATAGGAGCATAATTGGACAGTAGTGAAGTGATATAATTTCTAGACTAAGCCCCTTGGACACAGAGCAAGAGTTCCTGGATGATGCTTAAAAGAAGAGAAATTCTAAACAGAATCTGGAGCTAAGTATCAGCAAGGACAGAGCCACAAAATGAAGGAGTAAACATAGATCTTTCTCTTTGTTAATATTCTGAGTTATGTGAATTGTGCTAGTTCTAGAGAAATGAAATCACCTTCAAATGTTTTTTCTTTGTGGAAAACCTGCAATCTTACTATACATAATTTACTCTGGTGCCACAATAATGAAAAATTTTAAAGTTGCCTGGATGAAATTGGATAGGGAAGAAAAGTTTGTTGGGGGCTTTGGTATGAGTTCTGGAAAGTACTTACTTGGGAGGTGAAAGTCTTTTCCCTTTTATTGAATCCTGAACTTGAGTCAGAATGGGATGTTCCTAAGGCAAACCCAAGAAAAAAGTTCTAGGATAGAAACCTGTCTGGGTATATACCTAGAGCCTTTGGTTTAAGGTCACAAGCTATGTAACTATATAGATCAGTTGTTATTTATGTATGTTTGCTCTTATTTTTAGAATAGAAACATTGTTTTTGATTTGTTCCATTTAAAAATATTTTTTCCTTCCTGAAATACCATATAAAATGATCTTCAAATATATTCAAGATTACATGATTATGTTTCCTTCAGTGCAAATCCATATGTTCCCTTGTCCTGTTCTAGTCACTCTACCAAACTTCATCTTGTTACATGCTATTTCTGTTTACTTATGTATCTTATTGAGAACTGGGGTGTTAGAATCTACAAGTGGTGCAACCACTGATGTTGATGATGAAAATAGATTTTAAAAATAATAGCAAATCTCCTTTTTCTCCAAACAATGTATGTCACCTATGTATGCTCTTGGAATGATAGGTTTTAGAGATGCTCTTGAGACGAAAGTTTAGTTAAACTTTCTGCAGTCTTGTTTTTGCTTCCACTGATTTTCAAAGTGATACAGCTTATACTTTTCTGTCTTTTTCCTCTATATTATTTTACAATTGAGTTTGTATTATAAATGGTTAAGTCCCTAGGCTGCCATAGCTCTGTTTGGTGAAGAAATCAAGCATTTGTTAGTTAAGGCAATTTGGGACTTTTAAAAAAATCTCATTGTTTCAATGATTGTTATATATTTGGAGTAAATTTCTATGGGAAATGTGATGATACCTTTTTGTATATCTCATTCACTATTAATCATTTTTATGTACTCATTGTAGCAGATCCCCTATAGCACTTTGATCACTTAAATTATTTCTTGAATGAGAAAGTAATAATTTTACATTTCTTTGAAAAATAAGCTATAAAAAGCTAACTTCTCTATTCTCTTACCTCTTAATCTCCTCCCCTCCCCCAAGACCCTATAGCTTATTTAATGGTCCTTTTTCTATACAAAATACCATAGTTTCCACTAATTACTAAAAGGAGGACTGGAGTTGGGGGTGAGGCAGCACCATGTTGCTGTTCATCAATCAACGAAGACAGTCTTTCTTCATGCTCCCAGAGGAAACACTCATATATATTCTCTTTCTCACCAGCTTCTATTTCTGGAGTTTGTGGGAATCATTGCAATGGGGTTGTTCTGGAATAGAGGCAACAAAAGCTCCAAAATATATACAGGGAATAAAGATGGGGATGTAGAGTGATACTGAATTCCAGTCTTTTTGGGTCCTGCAGACAGAGTATGCCCGCTATGAGAATGGCCACTACTCCTATCGAATTCACCGGTCTCCTCTCTGTGAATATATGATCAACTTCATCCATAAGTTAAAGCACCTACCAGAGAAATACATGATGAACAGTGTATTGGAGAACTTCACAATTTTGCAGGTATGTACTTATATGAGTGTTCCAGGAGCTTGTACTGGTGGGAATCCAGAATGGAAACATGAGAACTGAGGGAAAATTTTAAAACTAGGTGACTAAATTCAAGAAGAAATAATAGATATGATCTGGAGTTACAGGAACCTCAGAATTTTGAAATGGAGAGGTCAAGTTGATATGGAAAATGGGAATCTCTTGAGGGACCTCATCACTCTTCTTTCTACTCCCTCTAGGTAGTGACCAACAGAGATACCCAGGAAACTTTACTGTGTATTGCCTATGTGTTTGAAGTGTCTGCAAGTGAGCATGGAGCTCAACATCACATCTACCGGCTGGTGAAAGAATAAGAGACTTAGGAATGGAGGACAAGAAGAGCAAGGCCATGTGTGTACAAAGAAAGCAGGGAGTTCTGGTCTATGCCAGACATTCAGAACCAACAAGAGAACATTTTCCTCCCTTCCCAAGAGCAAACATAATCCCCTAACCTCAAATAAACTCAAGATATTGCATATTTTCAGAGGAATGTAGTCTGGCTGTGTGAACTCAGGGAAGGGGTAGAGAGAGAAGTCTAGGAGATGAAAATGGGACTTACCTGAACAATGTGGGGTGAGGAAGGTGTCATGTATTCAGTCTGTGCCATGAACTATTTAAAATTTTTTTTCCAATTACACGTAAAGCTAAGTTTCAACATTCATTTTTTGTAAGAGTTTGAGTTTTTCTATCTTCCTCCCCTTTCCCTATGACAGTGAGTAATCTGATATAAGTTATGTGTGCATACTCATGTTTAACATATTTACATATTAGCCATATTGTGAAAGAAGAAAAAGAACAAGAGGGGGGAAACCACAAGAAAGGGAAAAAAAAACCTAAATTTTTAAAAGTGAAAATGCTATACTTTGGTCTACGTTTAGTTTCCCTAGTTTTTTGTCATGAGCTATTTCAAAACTATGATCCCTCCTCTGTCTGCCCAGTTCTCTACACCATCATTGAATCTTTTGACCCTGATGATTTATCCCCAGCTATCTGTTGGCCCAGATGAAAGTACCTAAATACCATCATGGAGGAGACAGAAATTTTATGGGTGAGAAAACTGAGGTGTTGAGAGATGAGTGACTTGTCCCTGTGATTATAGTAGTCAGCAGAGAGTTGAGTCCAGGTCTTACGATTCTAGTGCTTTTCCCACTATACCACATTGATTCTTGTGCATCCAACTCCTGAGCAACAACTTGATCTGTTACATATTGTATATATTTCATGGACAATTGTATATTTAGCTTTGCTACATATGTATATTTGTTCCTGTGTATTCAGTCTCATCCCATCTGGATACTAGAGACTTTGGGACCAAAAGGCAAAATGAAGTGAAAGAAAGTTAGTGGTTGATTGAGTCTAATGGATATAGATTTTATTAGGGTAAACAGGGTAGTAATAGTTTAATAGTCTGATAGTCTTTAGTCTAGGTATATCCCCCAGGAACATTCATTTATTTCAAAAAAGAAACTGCTTATCTTGTATAGACCCAGAGGACATTCAAAGTTTAATCAATACTGCCTCTTTTCTAAAAGGTCTCCCCAATGAAACTTACAAAGTTTTGGTAGGTGACTGAGACCAACTTCTGCCAATGTAATGATAATTTCCTTTGAGAGTTGCAAAACATGTCAAGTGAGGTCTGAGGGAAAAGTTACTATTTACCAAGGGACTCAGGAAAAGTTTCATGGAAGAGGTGACATTTACTTTAAAGCAGAGTCAGAGAACATCTGGGCAGAAGGCTCTTAATCATTTGGGTTGGCATGGGACTCAAAATTCAATAAATCTAGGTATTTTTTAGGGGTGAATTAAATAAAGCAAGCTAACTTTTTAAACTGATAATTTTGTCTGACACACAAATGATGTTATAAATATATAAATGGACTTTGGTAAAAAAAAAAGGTTCACTACCCCCCCTTTTTTTTTAGGTTTTTGCAAGGCAAATGGGGTTAAGTGGCTTGCCCAAGGCCACACAGCTAGGTAATTATTAAGTGTCTGAGACCAGATTTGAACCCAGGTACTCCTGACTGCAGGACTGGTGCTTTATCCACTGCGCGACCTAGCTGCCCCGCCACCCCTTCTTTAAAAGATAAATGTTTGTCCTTAATTTTCAAAAAAGACCACAACTTCAAGGAGGTGATACCATGACAAGCATGTCTCTTCTCCAGAGCCAACTGGGTCCAGTGGCCAAATATGAATCAGGATGACTGGAGATGGCCCTGGGGTGGAAGGCAATCAGTGTTAAGTAACTTGCCCAAGGTCACACAGCTAATAAGTGGTCAAGTGTCTGAGGCCAGATCCAAACTCCTTACCTCCTAAATCCAAGGTCAGTGCTCTATCCACTGCACCACCTAGCTACACCAAAGGATGAATAGGAATTAAGTGGATAGAGGAGAGAGGTCATTTAAGCAAAAGACATAGGAGCAAAGGCACTGAGTGGGGGAAAGACCAAGATAACTGAAGGGGTAGAGAAAAGTTCATGTTTAATGGAGCAATAGAGAGTATTGAAGAAAATGACAAGAAGCAAAACTGGAAAAGTGTAGTGGAATCAGAGGGGCTTTAAATGCCAAGCTAAGAAATTTGTATTTCAGGCAATGGGGAGCCACTCTAGAACAGAGAAATCACCCTACCAGATACCATCTTCCCTATTTCATTTTTCCTGCCAGTTAAGAAATAGGTCACTTTTATTTTTTTACATAAATGTTTATTTTAACAATGTTATAATATAAACTCTTCTGGTTTTGTTCACTTTGCTCTGCATAATTTCATATAAATCTAAGTTTCTCTGAAATCAGATCTTTATTTCTTACAACACAATAATGTTGAATTTATTTTATATTAAGGGGTGTGGAAGGATAATTGGTGGAATAGCCTGAGGTATTTGGATATTAAACTGTCCTTAGGAAATGACAGTCACATAAAGTTCCTTGATTCCAACTCTAACTAATTTAGGGAAATGTTTGGGAAGGACAAAGTAGGTGGGGCATATTTCTATGACCCCAGAGCACCAGGCAGTTCTTCAGATAATTAAGTCATTGCTACTTCCCTCTGTACCCCGAAAGATTTAGTTTATTCCCATGGACCATAGATCAAAATACTTTAATGATTTGAGGTCCTCATGGAATTATAAGATTTAGAGCTTACATGGAGGGGATCTTATATCATCTAGTTCGGGGTTTCTTAATTTTTTGTGTGTCATAGGATCCCTTTGGCAGTCTAGTAAATCCTAATAAATCTCAGAATGTGATTAAGTGCATACATGCTTTAAATGCAGTAATGTTTTAAACTACAGAGGATTTCAAAGGAAATCAATTATATTGAAATATAGTTATTACAATATAAAAAAAAATTAAGTTCATAAGTATCAGGTTAAGAATCCCTGGGAGAGTTTTAAACAGAGTCTTTTACAAAGGAAAAGACTCAAATGTCACTGAACAAATTTTATTTGGGGAAAGGTCATTTACTAGATCATAAATTCTGTAAGTAAGGGCAAAGACTACATCTTATTTTTCTATATCTTCTAGTTTTTGGAACTCAGCCCATGCCTAAGACATCTGATAACCGAATTAGATCTGGTCTCTGCTTTCCCTAGGGTCCTGTGGTTCCAGATGGCCCTTTGCTGCCATCTTGTGGTTCCTTGACATTTTCCTTTCTGCATGGTGACTTTACCCCAACCCCCCTCCCCCACTCCCCAGCAGAAAAAAGAAATAACTTAAAGGATCATAGGATTTCAGAGTAAGGGACTTGGGAATCATCTGGTCCTTGGTTTATAGAAGAGAAAAACAGGTTCCAGGGAGTTCACATATCTTGTCCAAGGTCACAGTTCAATGACCCAGCTAAGGCTAGGTCCAGATCAGATATTTGTTCAAAACTTACTTTACAAGCTTGTTGTGAAAGTGCTTTGTAAAGACTTTACAAAGAAAAAAGAAAAAAGACCTTACAGAGCACTATGTAAATAATTTCTTTCTATTAACAAGGCCCTGAGTGACACCTTGTTCAATTCTTCTTCCCTGTACATTTATAAAGTCTTAAAGTTTTTGTGTGTGTGTGTGTGTTTTAGGTTTTTTTTTTTGTTTTGCTTTGGTTTTTTTTCAAGGCAAATGGGATTAAGTGGCTTGCCCAAGGCCACAAAACTAGGTAATTATTAAGTGCCTGAAGCTGGATTTGAACTCAGGTACTCCTGACTCCAGGACTGGTGCTGTATCCACTGCGCCACTTAGCTGCCCCTAAGTCTTAAAGTTTTAAAAATATTTTATAACCATTACCTTACAAGGGAGATAATGCAATTATTACATGTCAATTAATACAACCAGATCATGAAGATAGAACTAGTAAGTAACAGTTTTAGGACTTGTCCTCTTATTCCATGACCAGAGAGAACTTTCCCCACTAAAGATATACTGTCTCCAGAGTTACTAATGATCATTATCAAATCACATGATCAAATCCAGTGATTTCTCAGGCCTCATTCTTGATCTCACTTTACCCCTTGACATTTTGGACTAATTATTTTTTGGATACTGTCTCCATGACATTTCATGACCCTGTTCTCTTTTGGTTTTCCTTTTACTGATGTGGCCTCTCCTTAGTTTTTCTTGTTTCATCTCTGTTCTACTCCCACCCTCCCCCCAAATGTTAGTGTACCCTATGATTCTGTCTTGGTTTTGCTTCTCTTTCTAGAATCTCTCTCTCCTTGGTCCTACCAGCTCCCATTGGTTCATCCATCTATTTCTAGTCTGAGATCCAGAAGTATTATCAACTTCCTATTGGACATTTCTCATTTGCTATCCAAAATACATCTCTAATCAAATTCAACTTATACAAAACAGAATTTATTTTCTCCCCAAGCTCTTCCTTTCCCTAATTTTTCTATTCTACATAGGGCACTACCATTTTTATAGCAATTTAGTTTTAGCTTTGGAGTCATTCTTAACTCTTCACTCTTTTTTCAAATTTTATTTTTCCAATTACCTATTTTGAAGGTTTTTCAACATTCATCCTCTTACATTAATAAATTATGCATTTTTCTACCATCCTCCCTTTCCACTACCCTCCTCTCAGCAGTATATGTACATTTGTGTTTAACATGTTTACATCTTAGTCATTTTGTGTTTGAGGAATTAGGACTAAGGGAAAAGAAAGAAACCCATGGAATGGGAAGGAAAACATAAGAACTGTTTTTAAAAAGTGAACATAGTATCCATTCACATCCTGTGGGGTTTTTGTTGTTATTGTTTTTCTTTTTTTTTTTTCCTCAAGATGTGGATGGAATTATCCATAACATGTCTCCCAGGGTTGTCCTAGAGCTTTGAACTGCTGAGGGAAACTGCATCCATCATAGCTGATCAACTCACAATGTTGGTTCTGCTCCCTTCTCTCAGCATCAGTTCCAGTAATTCTTTCCATGCTTCTCTAAAGTCCCATCATTCATAGTTTCTTATAGAACAATAATGTTCCATAGCATTCGTGTACCTCAATTGTTCAGCCATTCCCCCAATTGATGAGCATCCCCTCAGTTTCCAATTCTTTGCCACTAAAAAAATTCTGCTTAACTCTTTCACTCTTTGCCAATTTTTATATGCAACCATTCGCCAAGTTTTGTTGGTTTTACCTTGACAACAATTCACAAATCAATCCCCTTCTCTGTTTATTTGGTCACCAAAGTATTTTATATCCTAACTAATCATCTTTCTTAATAGCCTCCTAGTTGGTTTCCTTGAATCTGTTCTCCTTTCCATTCCATCCTTCATATAGGTGCCAATTTTCCTATAACTCTATTTTAACTATAGCACTCACCCACTCAAAAAGCTCCAGTGGCATCCTGCTGCCTCTAGGGTAAAGTATTTTGAACATTGAAAGTACTTTATAATCTGACTTCCATCTATGTTTTCAATACTTTCTCTGTTTCTGAATCTGTCTTTCTCTTCCACGAAGGTGAGACTTGACCTAGACTTTTAACAATTTAGATTGAAGGGAAGAGGGAAGGAAAACTAAACTCCTATAAGTACCAAATACTTTAAAAGGCTGTTTGGAAGATGCAAGGCAATAGGATGTGACAATTTTGAGTATGATGCCTGTATCATGAAAATTGGGTCATATTGAAAGCAAGGAGAAGTGAAAGTTCTTTTTGTATGAATGGTATTTATCCATTTATTCAAATTGGCTCTTATGCCAATAGAGGAGAAATACATGGTATCTCCCCCTAAGAGTTGCCAGTCTAAGACCTCATTTGATAGAGAAAGGTGCTTACAAAAAAGGACTTGTGGTTGTTTGCCCTGACAATAAATATATAAGTAAAGTAAATTGCATCTTTATGTTGAAAGTAAGCAAAGAATTGCATATTTTATGATTTTTTTAAAAAAGAAACTTGTAATAGACCTTATGATATGACAAGGAAAGTGCTCTATAAACTGTAAAGTATTATAGAATGTAAGCTATTACTATCAAGTCCAATTAAATTTTGCATATAGATAAAATGAGATTTATAGAAGTTCTGAAGTACCTTGCCCAAGTCACATAGAAAGCTCATGACAAAAGTCTTTGGGGGTAATGGTAGGAGAAAGGACTGCCTGTAGACCAGAAAGGACTCTGAAAAACTTGAGAGCATCCAGATAAGGACAACCAGGAAGGTGAGATAGAAGGATTAATTAAAGAAATTAGTAGGGGCGGATAAGTGGCACAGTGGATACAGTACTGGCTCTGGAGTCAGGAGTACCTGAGTTCAAATCCGGCCTCAGACACTTAATAATTACCTAGCTGTGTGGCCTTGGGCAAGCCACTTAATCCCATTTGCCTTGCAAAAATATATAAAAAAAGAAAGAAATTAGTGCTGTTGATTTAACCTGTTGTCCACTGGGGTATACTATAGACCAAGTGACAGAAAAGATGAAGAGTCAGGTAAACAGATTGCAAGCCTGGCACAGAGACATTATGGGAGGGGGTTGTAAGGTGCTTCAATTATCTAGCTATCTGGAAGTTTCTGCCAAAATAAAAAAGACTAATAGAGCAGAACAATCAATAAATTATTTGCTTACTCTAATGATAAGTTCATCAAACTTGTTTTCTAGATCTGATTCTATTGAATAAGAAGAATTGACTGCTGGAAGAAAACTGATAGGAACCTTGGAAGGGAGAAGATAAAGAAATCTGTACTCTCTGTTTTGGGAGAGTGGATATTGAAGGTGTCAGAAAAGTTAGGAAGAAAACTATGGCCTAAAATTCTGCAAGAGAAATCACCAAGGTGCCAGGCACTATATAAAGTGTTAGGGATACAAATAAAAAGAATGAAACAATCTCTTTTCAAATAAAAAGAATGAAACAATCTCTTTTCAAATAAAAAGAATGAAACAATCTCTTTTTAAAGCATTTTAGTTTTTGTTTTCAGTTCCAAATTCTGTCCTTCTATACCTCCCCTACTCATCTAGAAGGCAATATGTGTGTACAAATCTATACATATAGTCTTGCAAAACTTTTACATTAACTGATATGGTAAAAAAGAAAAAAATGAAAAAAATACTTCAATATACACTCAAAAGTCATCAGTTATCTTGGGAGGTAGCATTTTTCATCATGAGTCCTTTGAAACTGCTAAGGATCATTGATCAGAATAGCTAAGTTTTTCATAATTCAATTATTTTTACAATATTTCTATGTATACAATGTTGTCCTAGTTCTCACTTCTCTTTGCATCAGCTCATATAAGTCTTCCTGGAATTTTCTGAAACCATTCCCTTCATCATTTCTTATAAAATAATAGTATTTCATCATAATCATATACCATGACTTGTTCAGCTATTCCCCAATTAATGGGCATCCCCTAGGTTTCCAATTCTTTGCCATCCTACACACACTGCTATAAATATTTTCATATATAAAGGTCCTATTTCTTTTCCTTTGATCTCTTTGAGGTCAAAATTTATTACCTAGTAGTAAAATTGCCAGGTCAAAGGATATGCAGTTTTATAACTATTTGGGCACAGTTCCACAATGTTCAGAGTAATTGAACCAGTTCATAGCTCCACCAACAGTGCATTAGTCTGCCTCTTTTTCTACATTTTCTCCAGTATTTGTTATTTTTCTTTTCTGTTATATTCACCAATCTGATGGATATGAGGTGGATCTTAGAGTTTTCAAATTTGTTTTTGTTTTAAATTTTATTTATTTAAGGCAATGGGATTAAGTGACTTGCCAAAGTTCACACAGCTAGGCAATTATTAAGTCTGAGACTGAATTTGGACACAGGTGAATTTGAACACGAGTGAATTTGAACTCAGGTTGAATTTGGACTCAGGGCTGGTGCTCCAAACACTGTACCACCTAGCTGCTCCTCTTAGAGTTTTATAATATGAATTTCTCTGGTTAGTAATATATAGAACATTTTCATATATCTTAATAATTTTGATTTTTCCCTCCCTGAAAACTGCCTATTCATTTCTTTGATGATTTCTCAATTGAGACTAGCTCATATTTTTTATAAATTTGAGTCAGGTCCTTATAAAGCTGAGAAATAAGACCTTTAGAGGAGAAACTTTTAATTCACCACTCCCATCTCTAGCCTTCTGTTTTTCCTTCTAATTTTGGTTGCATTGGTTTTCTTTGTACAAACTCTTTTTAATTTAATGTAATCAAAATTATCCATTGTAATTCTTGTGATCATATTTATCTCTTATTTGGTCAAGAACTCTTCCTTTATCGATAGGTCTGACAGGTAACTTTTTCCATTTTTCCCTAATTTATATCACCCTTTATATTTACATCATGTGGTATGAGATGTTGGTCTGTGTCTAGTTGTTTTTAGTGAATAGTTAGTTCATGCCCAGTAGCTGAAATCTTTGGGTATATCAAACTCTAGATTACTCTGGGCATCTATATTATTCTGTACTATTCTATTGATCAAATTACTCTATTTCTTATCTAGTTCCAGATTATTTTTATGATTACAACTTTGTAATATGGTTGGAGATCTGATGCTGCTAGGCCACCTCCTTTACTTTCTTTTCCCCTGCCTCCTAATTGATTCCTGTGATATTCTTGACCTTTTGTTCCTCAGGATAAATTTGTTAATATTTTTTTTAGGGTTTTTTTTGGCAAGGCAAATGGGATTAAGTGGCTTGCCCAAGGCCCCACAGCTAGGTAATTATTAAGTGTCTGAAATCAGATTTGAACCCAGGTACTCCTGACTTGAAGGCCAGTGCTTTATCCACTACGCCACCTAGCTGCCCCAATATTTTTTCTAACACTAAAATAGTTCCTTGGAAGTTTGATTGATGCAGTCCTGAATTAAGTAAATTAATTTATGTGGTAGTGTCATTTTTTATATTGGCTCATCTACCATAATAATATTTCTCCAGTTGTTTAGATCTGTGTTTATTTGTTTTTTTGTTTTGTTTTTTTTTTTTAGGTTTTTGCAAGGCAATGGGGTTAAGTGGCTTGCCCAAGGCCACACAGCTAGGTAATTATTAAGTGTCTGAGACCAGATTTGAACCCAGGTACTCCTGACTCCAGGGCCGGTGCTTTATCCACTGCCACCTAGCCACCCCATCTGTGTTTATTTTTTATTTTTTTATTAAATTTATTTTTATTCTCATTTTGTACAAATTTTTTTTACATTAATAACATATTCTTGTTTACAAGTAAACAAAATACCCTTCCCCCCATGAATATAGATAGACTTGCTTGGGTGAAAAAAGGAAAGGGGAGAGAAAAAAATTAAAATAAAAAAAATGATAGTAATAATTGTAGGTATGGCCAGGTGGCGCAATGGACGAAGCACCAGTCTTGGAGCCACAAGCACCCGAGTCCATATCCAGCCTTGTAAACCCAACAATCACCCAGCCGTGTGACATGCAAGCCACCTGATGCCCACTGCCCTGCAAAAACCAAAAAGAAGAAAAAAAAAGATCCAAATAAAATAAAATAGTAATAATAGTAGGGGTAGCTGGGTGGCAGACAGAGCATTGGCCCTTGAGCCAGGAGCACCTGGGTCCAAATCCGGCCCCAGACACCCAAAGATCACCCTGCTATGTGGCCCCAGGCAGACAACCCAGCCCCACTTGCCCTGCACCCTCCCCCAAATAATAATAACAAAAAATGTGCTTCAGTCTTTGTTCCAACACCATCAACTCTGTCGTGAGTGGATCACATTCTTTATGATAAGTCCATCACAAAAGTTACTTCTATATTTTTCCAACATTGCCATTGCTGATCGCAACTCCCTCCTTTCTTATTTCTCCACTACCATGTACTATATTTTCTCTCTCCTTTCACTCTGACTCTATTGTAGGGTCGCTGAGTGGCACAGCAGACAGATCCCTGGTCCTGGGGCCAAGAAGCCCAGAATCCACCTGGCCCTATGGTCCTGGGCAGGCCTTCCAATCCCAGCCCCTTGCAAGAAGTAAAAAAGAAAACGTGTTATATCTGACCACTCTCCCCCCATGGTCCATCCTCTCCTCCTTTATTCACATCCCCACCCCTTCCCCCTGCTCCCCCCTCCTTCTTACTCCAGATGTCTATACCCCATTGAGTATATTTGCTGTTTCCTCTCCTAGCCATCTCTGATGAGAGCAAAGGTTCCCTCATTCCCCCTTGCCTCCCCCCCTTCCAATGAGCAATAGCTCATTGTAATAAAAAAAAATCTTATTATGTGAAATATCTTGGACTATTCCCCCTCTCCTTTTTCTCCCATTCCATTTCCCTTTTTTTTCTATTGACTCCATTTTTACACCACAATATATCGTCAAATTCAGCTTTCTCCTGTGCTTCAACTATAAAAGCTCCCTCTTCCTGCTCTATTAACTGAGAAGGTTCATATGAGTATTATCAGTGTCATTTTTCTATGCAGGAATACATGCAGTTCATCATCATTAAGTTCCTCATATTTCCCCCCTCTCCTCCAATCTCCATGCTTCACCTGAGTCCTGTATCTGAAGATCAAACCTTCTGTTCAGCTCTGGCCATTCCAAAAGGAACATTTGAAATTCCCCTGGTTCATTGAAAGTCCATCTTTTCCCCTGGAAGAGGACATTCAGCCTTGCTGGGTAGTTCATTCTTGGCTGCATTCTAAGCTCTTTTGCCTTCCGGTATATTGTATTCCAAGCCCTACGAGCTTCCAATGTAGTTGCTGCTAAGTCCTGTGTGATCCTGACTGCAGCTCCACGATATTTGAACTGTGTCCTTCTGGCTGCTTGTAATATTTTCTCTTTGACTTGGGAGTTCTGGAACTTGGCTATAATATTCCTAGGGGTTGGTTTTTTGGGATCTCTTTCTCAGGGGGATCGGTGGATTCTCTCCATTTCTATTTTGCCCTCTGCTTCTAGAATATTAGGGCAATTTTCCTGTAGTAATTCTTTGAAAATGATGTCAAGGCTCTTTTCCTGATCATGACTTTCAGGTATTCCAATAATTTTCAAATTATCTTTCCTAAGTCTGTTTTCCATATCAGTTGTTTTTTCAATGAGATATTTCACATTTTCTTCTAATTTTTCATTTTTTTGGTTTTGAAGTATTGATTCCTGATTTCTGGTAAATTCATCAATCTCCCTGAATTCTATTCTTTGTCTGAGGATTTGTTCTCCTCAGAGAGTTTTCTTATCTCTTTTTCCATCTGGCCAACTTTGCTTTTTAAAGCATTCTTCTCCTCAATAACTTTTTGAACTGTTTTATCCATTTGACTTAAGCTGGTTTTTAGCATACTATTTTCTTCAGCATTTTTTTGGATTTCCTTGACTAAGCTGCTGACTTCATTTTCATGTTTTTCCTGCATCTCTCTCCTTTCTTTTCCCAGTTTTTCTTCCAACTCCCTCATTTGATTTTCAAAGTATTTTTTGAGCTCTACCATAGCCTGAGCCCAATTTCTGTTTTTCTTGGAGTCTTTAGATGCAGGAGCTTGTGCTTCCTCATCTTCAGACTGAGTATTTTGATCCTTCTTGGGCTCATTTGCAAAATATTTCTCAATAGTCTTCCTCTTATTTCTCTGCTTGCTCATTTTCCCAGCCTGGGCCTGGTTTTGGGGTGCTTCCTGAGCTTTTGGGACACTCTCACAAGGTTCTCAGTGCGTGAGGCTCTGTCCTCCCTCCTGGTCTGTGAATGACCATAAGCGCTCCCCCTCTGCCACAGGGCTGATATGGGGGGGGCCCTGCTATTCTATTGGGGGGGCCTAGACTGGGATCAGGATCTGAATGTGGTCAGAGCCCCAGAGTCCTGTTCCAGGGGCAGAGGACAGAGCTCAGCAGTCTCTCTTCACTCCCCTCCCTCAGCTCAATGGGCTCATGCCCTGGGGACTCCTGCTTACTGCCTCCTCCTGCTTCTGTTTCTGGGTCTGGGCTGCCAAAAGACCAAGCTGCTCACTGTGTGCCCTGAGAGCTGGGCTCCACATGCTCGCTCTGGTAGAGGTCCCCCGCTGTTCCCCCGCTTTGTGCTCGGTGCTCCCTGGGGTGCAGCTCAGGAGACTCCCCTGCTGCTGTGAGCCACGGCTCCCAGCGCCCTGGGGCTGCCTCCAGGAGGCTGAAGTTCTTTGGCTCTGGCAGGCCACCCTTCCGGCGGGCCGCCCCTCCAACCCCGGGGAGCAGAGCCTTTCTGCTCTTTTCCAGGTTACTTTGAGTAGGAGAACTGCCTCACTGGGTCCCTTTGTGGATTCTGTCTCTCGAAAGTTTAGCTAGAGTCCTTAGCTTATGAGTTTTATCAGAGAGCTCCTAAGACTAGATCCCTTCATGTCGCCATCTTGGCTCCGCCCCCCATCTGTGTTTATTTGTATAAAAAGTTTTCTGTAATTGTATTCTTATAGTTCTAATGTGTTTCTTAGCAGGTGTACTCCCAGGTATTTTATTCTTGCTACAATTATTTTAAATGTAATTTCTCCACTAGGAAAAGTAATGAGTTCAAATTTCACTTGGGGAGACAACATGTACACATTAAAATATAGGCAAAATCAATGCAAAATTAATTAAAAAGGAGAAAGTGAAGGATAGCCCCTTTAGAGATAGCAAGAAAGTCTTTCTGTATAAGGTAGTGCCTGGGCTGTCCCCTGAAAGAAGAGAGGGTTTTGATGAGGAAGAAGCAAATTCTAGGTATGGAAAATGATCTATAGGAAAGCCCAGAGGTGAGGAATGGAGCCCCATGTGTAAGGAACAGAAAAAAAGGCTATTTTAAGAATGTGGAAGACAGCAAGGTGGCACAGTGGGTAGACTGCCAGACCCAGAATCAGAAATATCTGAATTCAATTTAGCCTCAGACATTCACTAGCTGTCTGACCCCGGGCAAGTCCTATAACTTCTGTTTGTTCTTACCTACTGAAGAAGGAAATGGCAAATCACTCCAGTATCTTTACCAAGAAAACACCTTACAGGGTCATAAAATATCTGACATGACTGAATGACGAAACAAGAATGTAGAAAGAGGAGTAATATAGGATGAGGTTGGAAAGATAGCTTTAGGATAGGCTGGGAAGGATTTTAAAAGATGGAGGTCATATCAGGAGTCAAGTCCCATCAGGAAGGATAAGAAGCTCTCAAGAATGGAATTCCTAATACACCAAAACAAATTATTGCATTGAAGAAAAAAGGAAGGACTTCTAAAAGAAATTAATGTTTATACATAACTCATAAATCAAATTTTTAAAAAAAAGATGTACATGGAAGATAGAAACAAAGATAAGTAATTGAAGATATATACAAAATCATTGAAGGATTCTCTAAAAATATCTGCCATAAAAAATTTAAAATGAACTAAGGCTAGCACTAAATGCTAAAGAATGAAAAGTTTTTTAGAGGTGTTTTATTTAAGCTATGTCAAGGCAAAGAAGATTAAAGAAGGTATAGGACTAATGAGGTGGGTGGGATGATAATAGATCATATTTAGGTTTTGAATGGATGATCAATAGATGGATGAATTTTTATTTTGCATTTGGGGTTTTGCAAGGACAAAATAACAGTAAGTAATACAAAATTTAAGTCCAATTTAAATGAGATAATAAACTAGGAGCATCTTTCTGTTCTTATAAAGCTCATTTCACCCAGCTCAGATGGATTGCCCCACAGAGTGGGGTAGGATGTGATTGAAGAAGGTTGCAAAAGTAACTAGGTGGCATCTTATTGCACATAGCACTGGACTTGGAGTAATCAAGATCTAAACTCAATTCTAGCCTCAGATAATTCTTACCTATGTGACCCTGGGCAAGTCACTTAATCTCTGTCTACCTCTGCTTCCTCTACTGTAAAATGAGTGTAATAACATTTAATACTATTGTTTTTGAACCTCAAATGAGATATTTGTTTATCATTCATTTTTGAAGAGGACTAATAACATCATGGGGTGATATCTTAACTTCTAAAGTAAACTGGATTTAAGTGAGCCAAAACTTAATGAAGTCATCAGCCTCATTCTCTCTTCTAGAGTCACTGAAGTCCAGTGGAAAGGCAAAACTTAAGATGACTGGCCTTAAAGGTCAAATTTTATCAATTTAAAATATATAGCATAAAAGATATAGTGACTCACATGTCTTGGCTTGTGGTTAAGAGGATGTCCAAAAGATATAATCTCAATTCTGACTATTCAGAAGAAAACATATCTATATTGTTTGAAGTTTTGCTCTGCCATCTTGCCAGTTGTTATAAAAGACCCTGACAGGACTTACTCAAGGTTTTTGTTCATCAAGAGAGGTCAGTAATTTCGTTCATTGGTAATTGCTAGCCTTACCAATAAATGAATCACCCCTGCAACTTTGTCTATCTGAATTTCTCTCAAAATCCTATTATACTTTCTTGGGAGATTGATACTTAAGCCTCAAGAGATTGCAAATCTGCAGGTTGCATTTTCTATATTTCACTTCAGTTCAGCACCATCCAAACAACTTCCTATCCTGCTGTCTACTAAAACAGTCTAGGCTTGGACCCATCTTCTCTTCCTCACAGGGTTGGCTCTCATCAAAGGGACCTCTTCCTTCTCAGATTCAAAGAGTGCTGTCTAAGCCTCAACATATCTGTTTCTTGAATCAACCATCTCCATAAACTCTCATTCTGTAATAAGTGAGTGATATATATATATATATATATATATATATATATATATATATAATTGATAAAATTTGACCTTTAAGACCAATTATCTTAAGTTTTGCCTTGCTACTGGACTTCAATGACTCTAGAAGAGAGAATGAAGCTGATGACTTTATGAAATTACTTAAACTCTTTTTTTTTTAACACACACAAATGTATATATTTATTATTTGTAAATATGTTACATCTTCCCTACTAAACTAGGAGCAGGATATGCCTTACTTATATCATTTTTATTTGTGTCTTAAACTCTAATTGTAGGGGCAGCTAGGTGGCACAGTGGATAGAGCATCTGCCCTGGAGTCGGGAATACCTGAGTTCAAAGCTGGCCTCAGACACTTAACAATTACCTAGCTGTGGGGCCTTGGGCAAGTCACTTAACCCCACTGCCTTAAATTAAAAAAAAAGAAAAAAGAAAAGAAAACCTTAAACTCTAATTGTATCTACTTTTGTCTTTAAGAATATTTTTGAAACCCTTTCAAAAATGTTATTTGTTACATAGGCTGGCTCTCTGATAAGGAAAGACTGTAACCCCCCCCCAAATACATCAAATAAAAACTTATTTTTGATTAATTTGTAATTTTTTTGGAGGCAATCAAGGTCAAGTGTTATGCCCAAGGCCACAGCCAGTAAATGTCTGAGGCTGGATTTGAACTCGGGTCCTCCTGACTCCAATGCCCCAACAAAACATTTTTTTAATACTTTTGTCACCTCCCTGCATTCTTCTATAGCAGTGGTGGTGGCCTGGTCTTACAGGTATGGAATCCTTCGTAGAGTCAGATTATATTTTTAGAATGCATTGAATAGGGGTGGCTGGGTAGAACAATGGATAGAGCACCAGCCCTGGAGTTAGGAGTACCCTAGTTCAAATCTGGCCTCAGACACTTAATAATTACCTAGCTGGGTGGCCTTGGGCAAGCCACTTAACTCCATTTGCCTTGCAAAAAAAAAAAAACCCTAAAAAAAAAAAGAATGCATTGAACAATTTTGTAGATTTTTTTTCTTTTCTTCTTTTGTAAAAAAAGTTGTCATATGGGATGACTCTTTGGAAGAGGCAGTGTCAAAAAGTAGCAATTAAAAAAAGATTAATGCTTTTTTATAGGGTATTTTTAAAAATACTTTAAAAATATTGAGCACCCAAGTTTCTCATGCTTATCTACAAAATTATGTGCCCCATACCAACTATCAAAATAGGAAGCAAAGGCTTTTCTCTGCTCCTGGCTATAGAAGCACTTTTCGCAACATAGAGCCAGTTCCACTCGGACTGCTTCAACCACTTTTTTCATGTTCTGCATCTTTAGCTCCTCCAATCGATCCACTTCTGATTGCAGCACTTTCCTTTGACCTGGTCATGAACATGGCCAATGCTTCTCTCTCCTCAGGGGGTATCTGTAACCAGTCCCAGAGTTCTCTGATTCGAGATCGCAGGCCCTCACACAGGGCTTCATTCTGAGCTTTCTGCATTTCCAACTGTCGGAGTAGTGTTTGGAGAGCAGCTATGTTCTCCAGCGACAGGCAGAATGCATGTTCCTCTTCACAGACCACATCTCTCTCAAAGCTGGTGTCGGGGGGTGTGGTCTAGTTTTTCCATAGAGTATGATTTGCCTCTTTATGCTGATAAATTCCTCCCGTCTGCTTGCCTTCATTTCAGCCAGAGCCTTCAGGTGCTGCCTGAACTGGTCCAGCTGCTCCAAGCTGGGGACACAAGTAGCATCAATGCTATAGGGTGTCATACAAAGAATCTCACAAAAGTCTTGGTCTCGTTCTTGAAGCAGCTTCAATTCTTGCATTCTCTCCTTCTTCTTCTTGAGAATGACTTCAACCTGAGTACGCAAATCCTTTTCCAGCTGTAAAATGGTGCTCTCTTCTTTCTCCTGCATCAAAAAAGTTCAAAGGCTTCCCGGCTCAATTCCCCACACAGGGTATCAAGCTCTTTTTGACAAAAGCTGATACTTTTTAAGAGCCTCTGCTTTAGACTCTTCTTCTGCAATCATCATGTCCAATAGACCCTTTATGTACTTCTTGACAACCTCCATCCTATGAAGGCTCTGGTCCTCTGAAATTCCAATTATTTCCCAGATTTTTTGAAGATGGTTTAGGCTTTTTTGAAGACATGTTACTGATTCCTCTGCCAGCCCTTCACGTCTGCTCATGGCGGCCGCTTCCTGCCGCAGCCTGCCCCGGCTCCGCCTCAGTCCCGACGGCCTAGACTCGGCTCAGACCCTCCCGAGGCCACCCCGACGGGCTGCGGCAGACGGAGCTCAGGGGCCGATGCCAGGCACAACCCACTAGAACCCTTCGTCCTGCGCAGGGATTTCAACTGGGCCCGCGGGGCGGGACCTACTTAAACTCTTAAGGCTAAACTTCTTGAGAAAGACTTCTTGTCTCCATTCTAACTTCATTACTCAACTTCTTCTCCAAAGTATCCAGTTCTCTAATTGCAGAATCCAATAATTTTTCTCAATTCTGATCTTTGACCTCTCTGCAGCATTGGATACTGTGAATCTTTTCCTTCCAAATATTTTATCCTCTAGGTTTTTGCGACACTACTATCTCTTGGTTTTCTTTTCTGCTTACTTACTACTAAGACAAACAATACCAGTCTTAATTAGTTTCCATTACTAATTCTTCATGTCATTTATTGACTGTGAGACTCTCCTAAGGCTCTGCCAGGGGTCCTTCTCTTTCTGCTCTGTGTTATTTCAAATGCTGCTCTTATCAGCTTCCATTAGTACAATTATCATCTCTAAAGAGATAATTATCAGATTTATATCCAGTCTAGTGTCTCCGCTAAGCTCTCACCACTCATCTCTACCTGCTTCTTGGACATCTTGAACTTAACATCTTCTAAGCATCTCAAAATCAACATGTCCAAAACAATTCATATCTTTCCCTCTAAACTCTTTTCCTGTTGAGGAAACCATCATTCCTTCAGTCATTTATCATTCCTTAACTCTTCAGTATAATTTATCCCGTATAACCATTACATAGCTATTTCTATCTTCACATGTCTTTCCTCTCTCTTTTCTCTCTCTCACAGTATTATATTCACTCATATATACATATATATATATATATATATACATATATATCTTTCATTCTCTATATCTGTATTTATATCTATATTTATCTCTATATTTATTTATCTATCTGATTTATTGAAAAAGATTTCCAACTAAGTCAAATCTTTTCCTATTGCAATACATACTCTGCTCATCTGCCAAAGTGATTTTTCTGAAGTGTAGGTCTGACCCTATCACTCCCACTCCCACCCCCTTCCCTTAATGCCTGCTGCTTAATGAACTCCATATTACCATTGGTATCAGATATAAAGCTCTTTGGCATTTAAAGTTCCTTATAACCTGACCTCTTCCTGCCTTTCTGAACTTCTTAGACTGTAATCCCCTCCACAGATTCCAGCTACAGTGGCCTATTTACAGTTCCTTGAACATGACACTTGATATTCCAGCTCCCTGCCTTTGCATTGACTGCCCCCCTATTCCTGGAATGCTCTGCCCCTCTCCTCTCATTCCTCCAATACTCATTTGAAGTCGCATCTTCTTCTGGAGAATTTTTCTAGGGGGGGGCAGTTATTAATTCCTTCCCCTCTAAGATTATCTTTATCTTCTCTGTGTATTATATTATTTACATTTTGTCTCTCTCATCTATCTATCTATCGATCTATCTATCTATCTACTCCTTGGGAAGACTAGGTTTATTCTCCAATTCTTATAACACCTCAAACTTCCCCCAAGTAAGAATTATACATGAGAAATAAAAATATTTCAGATAGCTCCACAGTCTAAAATACCCAGTTATCCTGGAGAGGAAACAACTAATGAACTATTATCAGAGAAGGTTGATCCCTTTCCTTGAATGTGCTCACTCAGTAACCCCTCCTTCATCCCTGACCATATAAATCAATTGTTCCTGCATTCCCCCCCTACACTATAGTTAAAATTAACAATTAGCAAATTCTACCTACAATCTGGAGAAATATTTTTAAATATATTTTTTTAGGTTTTTGCAAGGCAGATGGGGTTAAGTGGCTTGCCCAAGGCCACACAGCTAGGTAATTATTAAATGTCTGAGACCGGATTTGAACCCGGGTACTCCTGACTCCAGGGCTGGTGCTTTATCCACTGCGCCACCTAGCCGCCCCCAAGATTTTTAAATATTAAGAAAAGGAAATTTGAATAATATGACTTCTGCAACCACCAGAAATCCCAAGAGGGAATTAAATAATCTGTTCTGAATACTAAAGAAGCTCAAGACAAAACCTTCAAAGTGACATACTCTGAAAATCCAAATCTAACAGTTAATTGGGGGCGGGGATGAATCTAAAGAAGCAGGCATTGCATTCTTGCTATCAAAGCAAAAACAAAAAACAAAAAATACAACATAGAAATTCATTATGCTAAAAGGAATAATATCAATATTGAACTTCTATTCCCTGAATGCTTTAGTATTTAAATTTTCAAAGGAAAAAAACAGCTTAAGTATAAGAAGACATAAATAACAATATGTTAAAGGGAGGATATTTTAATATCCCTCATTTCTTTTGAGGAACAAAAATATAAACGAAAGTGAAAAATATAAAACTGAAGAAACTGTTAAATTTAGAAAGGGTTGTCTGTGAATCCCTAGGATGCCAAATGCTCCACTAGAAGATCTTCAGGGTCAAAACATTTTATAATATTATAAGATATTATTTGCTTATTGAAATACTCTTTCATTTCCCAACTACACATCTCTGTGAAGCTAGATTTTCTTTATATAATTCAGTCAAAACAATACAACAAATTGAATGCAGAAGCAGAAATGAGAATCTTTTTGTCTTCTACTAAAGAGATTTATATAAATGTCAATCTTCTTATGAAATAATTTTTGTTTTGGAAAATATATTAACATGCACTGAACTTATGTTGTTTTAAAATTAATATTTTAAAAATGTGTTCATTTAAATCTTTAATAAAAGCAAATATCAGTAGATACAATTAACTTAAATGAAAACTTTGTGGGGATCCTCAATATTTTTTTTCATATTCTTTTCAATAGCAAAATTCTGTCTTTAGAGAAGCATGATTACATAGGAAATCACTACTTTCTATATGCACCCCATACCTAAACTCTACCTAGTAATCTGCAATCACATTCACATATGATATTGATGGGGGGGAATTATGTCCTTAAAAACACATTAACAAAATAAAAATGAGAAAATTAATTAACTAATTATTTATTTTAAAAAATTACAAAGTCAGCAAATAAACTTAAACACAAAAGAGGAAATATTAAAAAGTAATGAGAGATAGTTTGGAAACAAAACAGCCTCATAAAATATTAATTAAAATTAAACAAGAACTGGATAAACAAAAGAAAAAACACCTTAGAAATGACAAACAAAAATAAAGGCTGGTTCTTTGAAAAAAGTAATAAAATTGATAAAGTTTTAGCCAATCCTATAAAAAAAGAACAGAAAATCAAACAAGAAAATAGCAAGCAAATGAGATAAAATTTCAACAAAACAAGGAGAAATAAAAATAATCCCTGGGATCTACTTGCTACCCAAACTAAGAAGCAAAAGAATAATGCTTTGTAAAATATAAAATGCTCAAACAACAGAAGACCCATTAGTGATCTTAAATAATACAATGTTAGGAAAAAAAAGGACAGGTGGCTAGGTGGCGTAGTGGATAAAGCACCAGGCCTGGAGTCAGGAGTACCTGGGTTCAAATCCGGTCTCAGACACTTAATAATTACCTAGCTGTGTGGCCTTGGGCAAGCCACTTAACCCCATTTGCCTTGCAAAAAACCTAAAAAAAAAAGGTAATAGAACTATCTGTATTGAAATAACCAAGTTAAAAAAAATCCAACAACTACTGGTTCTGATAAGTTCCATGAATTCCATCAAACTCTTAAAGGAAAATTAGTAGCAATATTATACAAATTATTCTCAAAAATTGAGAAAGAAAGCTAGTAGATTATTTTTATAAAGACAAAAAATATCTAAACCATGACAAAATAGAAAGAGAACTATAGACAATATCACCAGTAAATTTCTTTTCAAAAGTTTTAAATAAAATCCCATTAAAAGACTACATAAATTCACTCAAAAAATCATTAAAATTATCTATGTAAATCCAAAAACAAATAGTTGCAATAGGGATATGAATCTTTCCCAATAAATGCAGGAATAAAGCAAAGAAGACTACTCTCCCCAATATTAGTTTATTAAGTTCTGGAAATAGTAGCAGTATTTATAAGAAAGAAAAAAATAAGAGTATAAAAATAAAGACATAAAACTATTTCTGTTTGCTGATGACATGATCATTTTGGTGGTGCAGTGGATAGAGCACCTTCCCTGGACTCAGGAGGACTTGACTTCAAATCTGGCCTCATATTCTTGATACTTAACTAGCAGTACAATCTTAGGCAAGTCACTTAACTCTGATTGCTTTACATCCAGGATGATCTCTACTTAGAAAATCCTAGAGAATCAGCCAAGATAATGATTGGCATAATTAATAGCTTTAACAAAATTGTAGACTACAAAATAAACCCACAAAAATCAGTAGCATTTCTTTTTACAAAATCCAAGATGCAAAAACAGATAATCCCAATCCAAATAACTACAAAATGCATAAAATATTTTGGAACCAATCTACCAAGGCACACAAAATATTGGTATAGATTCAATCAGCCAATTAATAAACATTTACTAATCTCCTACTATGGGCCTGTAATGGGCTAAAAATGTGTTTAAAAAGTCAAAAGACAGTTTCTGCCCTTAACAAGCTTGCAATCTAATGGGAGAGACAATATGCAAACAAATATAAACAAAGTAAACTATGTACATGATCAATAGGAAATGAGAGGGAAGACACTAGAATTAAGAAGAAAGGATTTTAGTTGAGACTTGAAGCCAAGGGAAGTCAGTAGATGGAGTTAAGGAGGAGATGGAGTTAACCAGGAAATGGTTAGAGTCAAGAGATGGAGTGTTTCATTTGTGGTCCAGCTAGTAGAACTGAATTGAAGCACAGCTGTGAGCCACAGAACTGGGAGGATGGTGTTGCCCTGTGCAGTAAGAAGGCAGGTGAGGAGTGGGGATGGTTTAGGAGACCTGTTTTGAACATGTTCAGTTTCAGATATCTATTGGATATCCAGTTTGAGATGATATCTGAAAGGCTATTGGAGATGTGAGATTAAAGATCAATAGAGAGGTTAGAACAGAATAAATAGATCTGAGACTCATCAACATAGAGATAGTAATTAAATCCATGGAAGTTGTTCTGATCACCAAGTGAAGTAAGATAAAGGGAGAAGAGAAGAGGGGTCCAGGACAGAATCTTGAGGATCACCTGTGATTAGAGTGTGTGATCTGGAGAAGGATTCAGCAAAGGAAACTAAGTAGATAGAAGAATGTGAAGAAGAGGTTGGTGTCCTGAAAAATCTAAAGATAAGGCAGTATCAGGGAAGAGAAGGTAATCAACAGCACCGAAGGCTGCAGAAGTGAAGGAGAATGAAGATTGGATGACTACAAAATGATCTTTAAAGAAGTAAGAACAGGGGGCAGCTAGGTGGAACAGTGGATAAAGCACCAGGCCTGGAGTCAGAAATACCTGGGTTCAAATCCGACCTCAGACACTTAATAATTACCTAGCTGTGTGGCCTTGGGCAAGCCACTTAACCCCATTGCCTTGACAAATCTAAAAAAAAAAAGAAGTAAGAGCATCTGAATAGGTAATAGAATATTTAGTGCTCATGGCTGGACCATACCAAGATAAGAAAAGTGATGATACCACTAATATAATTGATTTATAGCTTTAATATGATGCTAACCAAATTATCAAAGGGATACTTTCCATAATTCAATGAAACAATTTAAAAATTAATTTGGAAAAGTAAAAGATCTGGAATAGTGAGGGAAATAATGAAATGAGGTGGGGAAGAAGGAGGAATAGTACTTCTAGACATCAAATATATTTTCAGAATATTATTTATTTTTACTGATTTTTTCTTTTCTTATTTCCCCTTTTGTGTCTTTAGGAATTTTATTATTGTTATGTGATGTAGTAGAAGAGGGAAGGATACTGGGGGAAATTCTGTGATATAAAGAAAAATAGGGCATGAAGCAAAATTTATTCTTTAAAAACAGTATATATTACTGCTCTAGGACAGGGACCAAGTTTTTGCCTTTCTTTTTTATCCCCAGCATAGTGCTAGAACATGTTTGTTTAAGAAATAACTGTTGCCTGACTGATTTAGGGTCAGAATAGAATGAACAGAAAAGAAGGCTTAGATTTGCCTCGTCAAGATTTGTGTTTTAGTGACCATGTGCTCATGTCTACATGGTTCATGGACTGGGGCACAAGGCAAACTGTCCCTTCCTCCTCCTTAGAGGAAACTACTCAAAATAGTTCTGAATACTCTATATCAAGATAAGTTTCAAATAGATATATGACATAGATATAAAAGGTCATATCATGAAAAAATTAGGGACAAAAATCTGAATTTTTTGTTCAGTCACATTCAACTTTTCCTGCCCCCATGGACAGTGGTTCACAGAACTTTCTTGACTGAGACATGGGAGTGGTGTGCCCTTTTCTTTTTTCTTTTTTTAATATTTTTCAAGGCAAATGGGGTTAAGTGGCTTGCCTAAGGCCACACACAGCTAGGTAATTATTAAGTGTCTGAGTCAAATTTGAACTCAGGTATTCCTGACTCCAGGGCCAGAGTTCTATCCACTGTGCCACCTAACCACCCCATGTTCTTTCCTTCTTAGTAGGTTAAGGCAAACAGGTTAAGGGACTTGCTTAGAGTAACAAAGTGTCTGAATTTAGATTAGAACTCAAGTCTTCCTGATTTCAGACCCAGCATTCTATCCACTGAGAGATCTAACTGCTTCCCAATCTGTGGACATGAATATGTGATCAAACAAGAGATGGAAAGGATCACAGAAGATAAAATGAAGAGTTGTAATTGCATAAAATTTTTAAAAAATGTTTGCATAAACAAAGTCAATGCAACTAAGATTATAAAAAAAGCAATAAGCCTTTCTGAGAAAAGTCCTATTTCCAAAATATGTGAGAAAGTGATTCAAAAATATTGAAATAAGAGTAATTTTCAAATTGATAAATGGTCAAAGATATGAACAGGCATAAGGAATAATTCAAAGCTATCAATAATTATGTGAAAAATGTTCCACATCACTAACAATTAGAAAAACACACATCAGCTTTAAGATGCTACTTCACATTCACCAGATTGTCAAACATGTCAAAAGAAGAAGATTGAAGAGGTTGAGAGGGAACAGGCATACTAATGTATTTTTTGGTAGAATTATAAATTGGTTCAGTCATTCTAGGAAAGCACACTGAAATTATGTCTTTTTACTACTAAACTCTTCAAAAATGGTCCTTTTTTGGAAATGAAGGAAAGACAAGCTTATACCCCAAAGAGATCAAAGAAAAAACAAAAGGTTCTTTAGGTACAGAAAATACTTATGGCTTCTACTGAGGTTACAAAGAACTGGAAACTTAAGAGGTCTTCATTAGTTTGCTGAACAAACTATGATATATGAATGCAATAGAATATTATCCTTTTGTAAAAAATTATAAATGGGTTACTTCCACAGAAACCTGCAAAGATTTGTATGAGATCATAGAGAGTAAGCAGAAATCAAACAATTTATACAATAATATTTTAAAGACAAACATCTCTGAACTCTGATCAACCCAATAACCAACCACCATTCTAGGGGATACACCTACTTCCTAACAGAGAAGTGATGACCTCTAGATGAAGAATGAATCATATATTTTTGGACATGGTTAATGAAGAAATTGTTTGCTTATGCATATTTTTTTGTTTTAAGATTTTAATAGCAAAAAATATTTTTTATTTCCCTCCTACCCCATCTTGTTTTTTAAACCAAACCCTTGTCAAAGAAAAAAAATATCAATACTATAAATCTTTGACGGAAGCCTGACAGAAACAATTTTTAGCCAAGCATTTTTAGTTTGAAGAAAGAATTGTCCAAAGTTACATAGTTCCCATGATTTCTGCCATTTCTCTACTCCAAGATAATTTGAAACAACTTTTTTGGAATCTTCAATAAGGATAAAGCTCATAATGTATTAAAATTCAGTTTTTAATTAACATTCCAGATTATTCTTTACTCAGTTCTTTCCTAGATCATTTCCCTCAAGGATTAAAAAGTATTCCTTCTTTTGATCTGTATCTTAACAATGAATACAAAAGAGGGCACTGCCCTTGAGTGAGTCATGACATCCATCATTTCTGGTAGATGGGAAGACAATGATCTTACTTGAACAAGAGTTATATTAGATTGTCACCATAATCTGTTTTCCTAAAAAAATCTTTAGCTTTTGTTCTAAGCACTTCCCAAAAGGAAGAATTTCAAAACAGTTGCAGAATGATTGAGATATTATTTCTTAATGATTTCATTTGAATTAAAAAGAATATTTTAAAATATATTTTAAATATTTTATTTTTCCCCAATTAAATATAAAAACAATTTTTAACATTCATTTTAAATTTTATGCTCCAAATTCCCTCTTTCCTTCCCTCTTCTCTTCTTAAGACAGCAACCAATTTAATGCAGATTAAAAAAGTATATTTTAATATGCTTCTTTAGCCAGTTAACAAATATGCATAGTCTAGCAAAACAAATTCCCACATCGACCATATCCAAAACATATATGTGACTTATTTTGCACCAAGTTCATGATCTCAAAGATGTTTGTCTTTGTAATATTATTATTTTTATAAATTGATCTCCTAGTTTTGCTAAGTTCACTCTATCAGTTATTATAGGTCTTCTCAGGTTTCTCAGGGAGGATAAAGTTCTCCCCTTCGTCATTTCTAAAAGCATAGTAGTATGCCATTGCATTCATTACAATAATTTATTCAGTCATTTCCCAATAGGAGTATACTTCTTCATTTCTAATCTTTTGCCACTACAGAAAGAGCTGATTTTATATACATATATATATGTATGTGTATATATATATATATATACACACACACACACACACACACACACACACACACACACACACACACACGTACATATATATGACTCTTATTCCTCTCTAATTTCTTTGGGGTATAAGTCTAGGAGTGGTATTTCAGGGTCCAAGTTAAGTCAGTTTTTGAGATTGAATTACTTTCCAGTAGGGTTGGACCAATTTACAACTCTCTCAGTTTGGAATATGTGTCTGTTTTCTTATAACCCTTCCAACATTTTTCATTTTCCTTTTTTTAACAACTTTGCTCATCTGATGAGGTAGAACCTCAGTGTTGATTTACTTTGTATTTCTCTAATTATTATTTGGAGCATTTTTACTACATTCCAATTAATTGATAATATTTTAATCTAGCTTGGATTCCTTTCTTAAAAAATATCCTGTTCATATCCTTTGAACATTTGTCAACTTGCAAATGGTTTTATTCTTACACAGTTACTCATATATCTTGGAAATGTGACTCTTTTTAAGAAAACCTCAACTATACTTGTTATGATACTTTTTAACATTGTCATTTTTGAAAAGTAGAAGGAAGAGAAAATCAATACTTGATAATTTATTTTTTAAAGAAAGAATTTTTAAAGGAAAGAAAACAGTCCAGAAGCCAAAAAGGAAGAGTACCCCGAGGGTGGGGATACTCCCTATTCAGGTTCAGTTGCCTATAAATCATCTCTAAGTCAAGTTGAAGTCTTCTAGAGAGAAAGCAGGTTCTGGAGCTCCTTTTGCTTGAAGTGAAACAGAAAGAGCAACTTGCCTGAGATTGTACCTATGGGTCAGTTCAACACCCCTCTACCCTCTAATAATACTTCTAAATGGTCTACCTTTCTTCAGCAGTTTCCCTCTTCCCACAACTGCCAAAATAATTTTCCTCAACTTTCCCTTGTGGTTCAAAACCTTCAGTGGTTCCCCATTTTCTTTAATAAAGTATGAATTCTTTAGTCTGGTATTTGGAACACCTCACAATTCAACTTCAACTTCTCATTCCTGCTGTGCTTCATATTACTTCTCTTTCCATATTCTGTGTGTCAGCTAAATTGTTTTGCTAGTCCCTGGAGTTGATATGTTGTCTCTTTCCACTCTGCATTCCCCATGAGTTGCCCCCTCGTACCTGGAATGCATACTTGCATGTCATCCTTTCAGAATCTTAATGTTCCTTTTGGGTTCAACTCAAGTATTGCCTCCTCTGTGTAGCATCATTCATATTCCTAGATCATTTTGTTTGAATCTCTTACCCTCGTGATTTTCTGTCTATATAAATGGTGACTTTATCCTACCTTACCAAGTAGAATGTAAGCAACTTGAAGGCAATAGTTGTGTAATTTAAAAAAAATTTTGTGTATCCATGGGTCTTAGTGGTCCACCAGTCCATGACTAATTAATAAAAGTTGACTATTAGTCAGATCCTGTACTAAACACTGGGGTACCAAAAAAGGTAAAACAATCTCTGCCCTTGAGAAGCTCACCATTTAATTGGGGAGAAAAAGGTAATACATATATATATATATATATGTATATATATATATATATACACACACACAAAAATCTATATTCAAGATAATAGGAAATAATCAAGAAAATGGTGGCACTAGAATTAAGAGGGACTAGGAACATCATCCTCTAGCATTTGGTTAGGGAAGGAAGCCAGGAGGAAGAGATCAGGACAGAGCTTGCAGTGTGATTTTGAGCAAGTCACTTATATCTAAACCTCAGTTTGTAAAATTAAGGAGTTTGATGAAGATCCCTTCTAGATCTATCTTATAGAACTCTATATGATAGATTTGACAGGTAGGGAACCTATAATAAATGATTGAAATACCATGTCTTTTTTTTTTTTTGTAATCCAGGTGTAGAAGACAAGTCAGTACTAGCTGTCCTAGTTGGAAAGAAACAAATGAGTCAGGGCAGGAAAAAAAACACAGAGAATCTGTTTCCTGAATACTTGAATTTGAATCTCAGATCTCTATATTCACTGATAGGGTGACTTCGAAAAATTAGACTTTGAATAATTAATTTTTCCTTTTTGGACCTCAGTTTCTCCATTGATAAAATAAGGCAATAGAACTAGTACAATGTCAGAGGTCCCTTCCATCTGTAAAATTGTATTATCTTTTTCAGAAATTTACTTTCTTTTCCATGATACTTAAAGAAATTAAATCAGACTCTTCACTTGAAGGTCCATTGCTGCAGCTGAAGCTTAAATACTTAAGATGAGAAGACAGGACTCATTGGGAAATACACTGATGTTGGGAAATATTGAAGGCAAAAGGAAAGGGGGGACAGTAGAGGGTGAAACAGATAGTTAGTGTTGTGGAAATAATGAATCTGAACTTGGACAGATGTCAAGTCTAGTGGAGGACAGAAGGGTTTCTGAATGACTGGATTACAAAATGAGGTACACCCACATCTCAGTAAACTGCAATTTTTTCACTGGTCACTAGATGGGGCAATTTGGCAGGTTTTTAGCTACCCCATGATCTTCCGGAGAAGAGTTCATTTCCAGAGTTTGAGAGTGGTTGAAACTGCTGAGAATACTAAAATTTGGTCATCACTTTGCTGGTCACTTTGGATTGAATTTAGTGATTATGTAGGGAGAACTTGTCCATTTTATTGCTAACTTGAACTTTTGAGGAATTAACAATCCTAATAGACTCACAGAAATCCAAACTAGAAGATTTCAGGTCTGTCTCCAGAAAGTATTATTCCTGATTATAATGCAGAGATGGTTGTGTAGACCAGTTTTTAAAACATCCTGAACGGTGATTATATAATACTTCCAATACCACCAATCAAGGTACCTCATGCTATCAGTAATCTTATCCTTGTGTCCAAAGTAATCACCTTCAATGTAAATAATTTCTTGTGGGGTTTATGGGATCTTTAAAAAGCATCTCTGGTGTCAGGGCTTGCTGAAACCTTTTCAAGACTGCTCATAAATCTTTGCTGTCCACCTACTACTCAACTCTCACCTGTGGCTCCAAGAAGTTGTACTGTGGCTATACTCCATGGTAAAACCCTCTCAGCAGACTGGCTAAACCAGGTCAAGAGTAATCAACAGGCCTCAAATCCATCAGTGAATTAGGGGTTGTCTATCCCCAAGCATTCAAAGACTTTCTCCAGCAGAATGGACATATGAGGACAACTTGTTCCAATGACTGAGCTTGGTCAGGCATTGAAGACACACCAAGGTCATCCACTGCATCCTGGGCCATTGCTGGGTGGTCTTGACTTTTGTTTTGATGTTGGACTTAGGTGACTTTGGCAGAGAGAATGAGGTTGATGATTTTATGCAACTCACCTTCTCTTTAACCCAATACACACACAAGTCAAGTCATCATCTCATGATGTTACTGGTCCTCTTCAAAAACAAAGGACAGGGGGCAGCTAGGTGGCATAGTGGATAAAGCACTGGCCTTGGAGTCAGGAGTACCTGGGTTCAAATCTGGTCTCAGACACTTAATAATTACCTAGCTATGTGGCCTTGGGCAAGCCACTTAACCCCATTTGCCTTACAAAAAAAAAGGATGATTTTAAAATTGAATGTTGAAAATTGAGGCAGTTAAATGGCACATTGGATAGAACAGCAGCCCTGGAGTCAGGAGGATGTGAGTTCAAATTCGACCTCAGATACTTAACCTTGATTGAGCAAGTCACTTGTTAGTGACCCCAATTGTCTAGAAAATAATATAAAATAAAATAAAAAATAAAGGATGAACAACAAATAATTTCCTCTAGTGGAAGTAATGATAACCTTCCAAATAGATAAACTGTTACCTTAGTAATTTTATATATTGAACAAAACTAAATGCTTTTCTTGAATTTATTCTAAAATAATGCTAAGTCCTATATTTGGTTTCAAAAATCAGATGCATGTGCTATCTGGACTTGGGTAATGCAGTGAAATCTTCAGGACCTCAGTTTTGCTTTCTGAAAAAAAATGGAGGGATTGAACATATTGAAATGATTATTTCCATTTCTTTTTAAAAAATACATTTTTATTTGTATTTGATAAATATCAATCATAATATGCAAAAGAAGAGGAAAACTATAATAAATACAACATGTTATTTACGAAGCTGTTTACCCCATTTGTATTTCTGAATCTTCTCTCTTCTGTGTATTTTTAAAAATGCTACAATGACTTTTTTCTTCAGAGTACCATGTAGATAGAACACTAGACCCAAATATAGTACATCCCCAGTTCAAATCTGATTTCAAAGAATTAATATCTGTGTGATGCTATTAAAGTTATTTAACCTCTCTCTGTTTCAATGTCCTCATTTGTAAAATGGGGATAATTATAGCATCTATTTCATGGGGTTGTTGTGAGGCTGAAATGAAGTAGTAATTGTAAAGAGTTTGGCATACTTTAAAGTGCTATATAAATGCTATCTATGCTTATTTATTTATCAACTTATTTATTTATTTGTTTGCTTGTTTGTTTATTTGCTTATTTACTTATTTATTCATTAATTCATTTTTTATTTATTCATTTATTTATTCACTTATTTATTTATTTGTTCATTCATTCATTCATTTATTTATTTTGGTGTTTCTTTTGATAACTTTCCTCTCCCTCTCCTGATTCTGAGCCCCTTTCCATAGTTAAGTCAACAAGTATGCACATTGTTCATGCTAAAAAATGTTCAACTTGATCTGTATTTGATTCCCACTTGTCTATCAAGGGTTGGTATTATACTTCAACACTGGTCCTCTATAGTATTTAGAAATTACATCAATAAGAAATCTTAAATATTTCAAACTTCTATTTCTTTATAGTGCCATAGTTGTTGTATAAATTGTTCTGCTTATTCTGTTCACTTCATTCTGTATCAGTTCATTTATTTCCAGTTTTATATTTTATTTATTTTAGGCAATGGGGTTAAGTTATTTGCCCAAGGTCACACAGCTAAGTAATTATTAAGTGTCTGAATCTGAGTTTGAACTCAGGGCCTCCTGACTCCAGGGCTGGTGCTCTATCCACTGCACCACCTTGCTGTCCCTTTAAAAATTTTATTTATTTAAGGCAATGGGCTTAAGTGACTTGCCCGAGGTTCCAGTTTTCTCTAAATCTGTTTCTTTCATAATTTTTGTAATATAATATTTCATTATTATAATTATAATATTATAATATTATAATTTTTTGAACTGTTCTCCAATTGATGTACACTCCCACCTTACTCTCTAATTATTTGCTATAGTAAGAAGTGTTGATATTATATATACATATGTATACATGAAAACATATTCAAACATATATACATGTATATAATATATAAATATATTTATATATGCTTATATTTGAACATTACAAGTTCCTTTTTCCTTTTAAAATTTCTTCAAGGTAAGTCCCTTTCCACCTAAAAAAATTCAGACATGAAAGAAGAGATTGGTAGAAAACTTGGTATTATTGTAGTTTATATGAAAATGTTTTAAGGGCTTTGGTGGCTGACAATCTCTGGATTAAAAATAATCCGAGTCAACAGGGTGTTGTGGTTGCCCCAACAAAAGTTAAAAAGCAGGGGTGGCTAGGTGGGGTAGTGGATAGAGCACCGGCCCTGGAGTCAGGAGGACCTGAGTTTGAATCCAACCTCAGACACTTAATAATTACCTAGTTGTATGGCCTTGGGCAAGTCATTTAACCCTATTGCCTTGCCAACAAAAAGCCCCTAAAAAAAAAAGCTAAAGCAATCCTTAACTAAATTAATTGAAGGAATATTTATATCTTCAGTATCATGTTAGGTACTGAATTAATGAATTATCAAGCTCATTTCTCTCTGAGCACTATTCCTGTGTCTCCTGCATTTTCCTCTGGAAATGCCCTTGCCCCTATGGGTTCCTTCATCCAACTGGCAGAAGCCCTAGACCATTTCAGTAAGTTCCCTGGTTATCCATCCTCACTTTTCTATTGGATATATTCCTCATCCTCAAGATTTTTCTACCTCACCCCCATTCTGGAGTCCTTTTCCACCTCCTCTGCTTGCTTTTATGTTACTTCCATTAGAATGTAAGCTCCCTTGGAGTAGAAACTCTCTCTCTCTCTCTCTCTCTCTCTCTCTCTCTCTCTCTCTCTCTCTCTCTCTCTCTCTCTCTCTCTTTTTTGCTTGTATTTGAATTCCACAGTGCCTGGAACATAAATGTTTTCAAATAAGATAGAACAAAGATAACTGAGTAAAAGAAAGGACTCACCTGAGTTCTTCCATACTCCCTTCCAAACAACTTTAAAATAATGCTTCCAATTGGATTTTGAAACAGTAGAATCCATAAAAGGTTGAGGTAAACAACATCAGGCAAATAGCAGAAGGGATTAAAAATAAGAATCCTATAATGGTGTTTACAAGAGACATACCTGAAACAGAGAGACATACGGCATAAAGGTAAAAGACTGGAACAGAATCCACTATGCTTCAGCTGACATAAAAAAAGCAAGGGTAGCCAATCATGATCTCTGAAAATGCAAAAGCAAAAATAGATGTAATTAGAAGAGATAAGTAGGGGAACTACATTTTGTTAATTATACCATTGTACCATAGACAATGAAGTAATTTCAAAACTAATGATATATGTACCAAATCATAGAGTATATAAATTCTATAAGAAAGTTAAGAGAATTAAAGGAGAAAATAGTAAAATTATATTAGTGAGATAACTCAACTTTCCCTCTCAGAATTAGATAAATCTAACCAAAAAATAAACAAGAAAGAAATTAATGAGATAAATAAAAATTTTGGAAAAGTTAGATATGATAGACTTCTGGAGAAAACTGAATGGCAATAGGAAAAAAATACACTTTTTTTCTCAGCAGCATATGGTAACTACACAAAAAACTGACCATGAATTAGGACATTTAAAAATCTCAAAGCCAAATGCACAAAAGCAGAAATATTAACTGCATCATTTTCAGATCAAAATGTTATAAAATTACATTTAATAAAGGTGTGAAAATAGATTAAAAATTAGTTGAAAACTAAATAATCTAATCCTAGAGAAGCAGTGGGTTTAAGAACAAATCAGAAACAATCATAATTTCATTAAAGAGAATGACAACAATGAGACAAAATTCCAAATTTATGGGATGCAGCCAAAATAGTACTTAGGGGAAAAATTATATCCTTGAAAACTTACCTCAATAAAATAGACAAAGAATAGATCAATGATTTGGTCATGCAACTAAAAAAATCATAAGAGAACAAATTAAAAATCCCCAGCCAAATACTGAATTGGAAATCCTGAAAACCAAAGGAGAGATTAATAAAATTGAAAGTAAGAAAATCATAGAACTAACTAGGAGTTGGTTTTATGAAAATAAACAACTAATAAAATAGGTAAATCATTGGTTAATTTGATTTAAAAAAGAAGAAAACCAAATTAAGTCTCTAAAATGAAGAGTCAATTTACCACCAATGGAGATAAAATTAAAACAATTATTAGTAGCTATTTTGCCTAATTATATGTCAATAAATTTGGCAATTTAAGTAAAATGGATGAATATTTATAAAAATATAAACTGTCCAGCATAACAGAAAAGGAAACAGAATACTTAAATAGTTCTATCTTGAAAAAAGAAATTTCAAGCCCTAAGGAAAAAAGCCCCAGGGCTAGATGAGTTCACAAGAGAATTATATTAGTCATCTAAAGAACAATTAATTCCAATAATATAGAAACTATTCAGGAAAAAAGGCAAAGAAGATTCCTATCAAATTCCTTTCAAGACTCAAATATGGTAGTGATAGCTAAACCAGTAAGAGTAAAAACAGATAAAGAAAACCATAGTTCAATTCCTCTAATGACTATTGATGCAAAAATTTTAAATAAAATACTACCAAGGAGACAACAGCAATATATCACAAAGATTATATCCTATGCCTAGGGTGGATTTATACCAGGAATACAGGAATAGTTCAACATTAGGAAAATATTAGCATAATTGATCATATCAATGACAAAAATCATATGATTATCAATAGTTGCAGAAAAAGCTTTTGATAAAATATAACTCATTCCTAATAAAAATACTAGAAAGCATAGGAATAAATGAGATTTTCCTTGAAATGATAAGTAGGATCTAGTCAAAACCATCAGCAGGCATTATCTCTATTGGGGATAAGCTAGATGCTTTCCAAATAACATCAAGGGTGAAACAAGGATGCCTATTATCCCCACTGTTATTCAGTATTGTACTAGAAATTCTAGCCATAGGAATAAGAGAAGAAAAAAATAAATTGAAGGAAGTAGAGTAGGCAATGAAGAAACAAAGCTATCACTATTTGCAGATGATATACTTAGAGAATCAACTTAAAAACTAGTTGAAATAAATAATAACTTCAGCAAAATTGCAGAACAAAAACTAAACTCATATAAATCATCATTTCTATTTATTACCAAGTCCAGCAGGAAGAGATAGAGAAATTCCATGTAAAATAACTGCAGGTATAAAATACTTGAGAATCTACCTGTGAAAACAAACCCAGGAAATGTTTCATAGGAACAGTTATAAAACCCTTTCACACAAATAAAGTTAGATGTAAACAATTAGAAAAATATTAACTGGTTACATGTAGACTGAACTAATACAATAAAAATGACCATTCTATACAAATTAATTTACTTATTTAGTACCATACCAATAAAACTACCAAAATTATTTTATAGAGTTAGACAAAAGAGCAAAATTCATCTGGAAGAAAGTTTAAGAATATCATGGAAATTAATTCTCAAAAATGTGAAGGAAAGTAGCCTAGTAGTACACTGAAATCATCAAAATAATCTGGTACTGGTTAAAAAACAGATTTGTCAACCAGTGTGCAATACATAGAATTAAATGCCCAATCTAGTTTTTGATAAATGCAAAGATCCAAACTTTTGATACAAGTACTCACGATTTGAAAAAAATTGCCAGTAAAACTGGAAGGCAATTTGGCAGAAGCTTGGCAAAGACCAACATCTCACACCATATGCTAAGATAAAATTTAGGCATAATTTTAGGCATAATTTTTAGGCATGATTTAGGCATAAGGAGTGATAACACAAGCAAATTAGGAGAACATGGAGTATCTTATCCATTAGATTTGTGACAGATAAGGGAAGAATCTAAGACAAAAATAGGAGATAGAATATTAGGGAAGATAAAATGGATAATTTTGATTATGTGAAATTAAAATTTCTTTTGCACAAACAAATTTAATACAGCCAAGATTAGAAGGAAAGCAGAAAATTGGGGAAATTTTTTTATAGGAAATTTTTCTGATAAAAGTCTCATTTTTCAAAAATATAGAGAACTGATTCAAATCTACAAGAATAGATGTTATTTTCCAAATAACAAATGGTCAAAGGATAGGAACAGGAAGTTTTCAAAAGAATAAATCAAAATTATCTATAGTCACATAAAAATGCTATAAATCACTATTTTCCCTTTTTTAGTTTAATATTTTATTTCCCCTCCAATTACATATTAAAAACAATTCATTAAAAAAATTGAGTTCTATAATTTTCTCCTTTCCTTTTTCCCTTGCCCTATCCCTACAATGGTAAACAATTTGATATAGGTTATACATGTGCAATTATGTAAAACATTGCCATATTAGTTACATTGTGAAAAAAACACCAATGGGATAAAAAAAACAAACAAGAAAAATAAAGAAAATTTAATAAAGTATGCTTCAATCTGCATTCATACTCCATCAGTTCCTTCTACAGAGATAGAAAATATATTTCATAAGTCCTTCATAAGAAATGTTTTTGATCCTTTTATTACTGAGAATAGCTAAGTCATTTATGGTTGATCATCATACAATATTGTTGTTACAGTAAACAATGTTTTCCTGGTTCTGCTCATTTCACTTTGCATCAATTCATTAAGTCTTTACAGATTTTTCTGGTAGAATCATTTCTTATAGCACAAGAATATTTTAATCCAATCATAGACTACAATTTGTTTTTTCATTCATTGTCCAATTGATGGTCAGTTCCCATTTCTTTACCACTACAAAAAGAACTGTGATAATTTTTTTGTGAAGGTTCTATGGGAAGCATACAGTACCTTAGTAGTACCAGATTTCAAAATGTATTACAATGCAGCAATCATCGGTGCATGATACACAGTATACAATGTTCATAATAATGTAGTTTGTTTATTTTTATCTCTGAGATACAGACTTAATAAGTGGTATTTCTGGGTCAAAGGATATGCCATTTTATAGCCTTTTGGGGATAGTTCCAAATTACTTTCTACAATGTTAGACCAGTTTCCAACTTCACCATTATCTCAATTTTAGTGCCCTATTGTCTTAATTTTCCCACATTCTTTCTAACATTTGTCATTTACCTTTTATGTCATATCAGCTAAGTGTGAGGTGATACCTCAGAGTTGTTTCAATTTGCATTTCTTTAATTAATAGTGACTTAGAGCATTTTTTTCATATTAGCATAGATAACTTTGATTTCTTTTTCTGAAAATTGCTTTTGACTATCATTTGGGTAATGACTTGTATTCTTTTTTTTTAAGGTTTTTGCAAGGCAATGGGGTTAAGTGGCTTTCCCAAGGTCACACAGCTAGGTAATTATTAGGCGTCTGAGACCGGATTTGAACTCAGGTACTCCTGACTCCAGGGCCGGTGCTTTATCCTCTGTGCCACCTAGCTGCCCCAATGACTTGCATTCTTATAAATTTGATACAGTTATCTATATATTTGAGAAATGAGGTCTTTATCAGAAATATTCTCTGTAAAATTCTCTCACTGTCCACTTCCTGCTTTCCTTCTAATCTTGGTTGCATTCGTTTTGTTTGTACATAAACTCAATATAATCAGTCATCCATTTTACATTTTCTAACCTGTTTGGTCACAAATTTTGCCCTTAGATCTGAAAGGTAAACTATTCCATGCTCTTCTAATTTGCTTTTGGCATTTCCCTTTATGTCTAAATCATGTACCCATTTTGACCTTATCTTGGAATATAGTGTGAGATGTTGATCTATTCCAAAGTTTTGCCAAACTATTTTCCAGTTTTCCCAGCAGTTTTTGTCAAATAGTGAGTTCTTGTTTCAAAAGTTTGGATCTTTGAATTTATCAAACACTAGATTATTTTGTTCACCATTATGTATTAAATACCTAATTTATTCCACTGATCCACCACTCTATTCCTTAGCTAGTATCAGCTTGTTTTGTTGATTGCTACTTTGTGATACAGTTTGATCCAGTACTAAGACCATCTTTCTTCACATTTTAATGATGAACTTTGTTACTATTTTTAGTTCTAAAAAGTAATATTTTGATTGTTCAATTAGTGTGATCCTGATTATAGATACAATTTATGTTTAACTTATATGTAATAAGATAAATACTTATTCTGTATATATCTTATACAAACAAGACATATTTGTTTGCATGTTGTCTTCTTCATTAGGCTGTGGGCTCCTTGAGAGCCAGGACTAATTTTTGCCTAAGTATTCCCAGAGTTTAACACAGTGCCACCTACATAGTAGGCGTTTAATAAATGCTTGCTGATTGATTGACTGAACTGGCAGGGACAGTGCAGGGACAAGTTTTGAGGAGAGTGGTTTGGCAAGAGTGTTAAACTAAAAGATAGAACTCTTTCCTATAATTCACATGCACTTCTTCTGTCTACAGACTGCTTCCCTACTAAATATATGCTGGTCTCCCCATCCTCAAAAACTTTACCTTGATCTATCCATCTGTACTAGCTATCATCTCATGTCTCACCTAAGTTATTTTTTTTTGTTCTTTGTTTTTTAGTTTTTTGCAAGGCAAATGGGGTTAAGTGGTTTGCCCAAGGCTACACAGCTGGGTAATTATTAAGTGTCTGAGGCTGGATTTGAACTCGAGTACTCCTGACTACAGGGCTGGTGCTCTATCTACTGTTCCATCACCTAAGTTTTGTAGGTAAACCTTTTAAGAAAGCTGTCTATAATGTGAGAGATATCTTCTTTTTCTCTTTCTTTCTTTTTAATTCTCTACAATCTATCTTAAAACCTTCAAAAACTTCTTTCTCCAAAGTTACTAATCACTTCTTATTTGCCAAATCTAATGATATTTTCTCAGTTCTCATTTTCTGTGTTTCTGCCTTCTGTGACTTTTTTAATCACCCTCTTTCCCTTGATTCTCTCTTTTAAGTTTTTGTGACACCACTCTCTTCTAATTGACTGTCCTTGATTCTCCTTTGCTGGGTCTTCCTCAAAGTTATGCTCATCAACTGTGGATAGGGATGTCCTGGTCCTCTTCACTTTACCATCTATATTATTTTACTTGATGGTCTTATTAGCTTCCATGGCTTCAATTATCATCACTCTGCTGAAGTTTCACACCACTTATCACATTCTAAACTCTCTATTGATCTTTAGATTAGAACTCCAAATTACATAATTTGAACTGGATATTTTATAGATATTCTAAACTCAACATTTTCAAAACTGATCTCATTATCTTCCCCCCCCCAAAATCTTTTCACTTCCCAAACATTTGCATGAACAACTTTCCATTCCCTAGATTTGTAATCTAAGTTATTATGTTATATGCCTCATTCTCTCTTTCTTCCCCATATCCAATGTGTCAATTTACTCTTCTTAATATCTTTCGCAAATGCCCCCTTCTCTTTTCTGTCACAATTACAACTCTGGTACAGGCTCTCATCATTTCATACTTGGTCTATTTCAACTGTCTACTGATTGATCTGCTTGCCAAAGGTTTTCTCCACTCTGGTTTATCTTCCACTCAGCTGTCAAGGTGATTTTCCTAAAGCACACATTTGATTATATGACTCTGTCACTCAATAAACTCTGGTGATTCCCTATCACTTCCAGGACTAAATGCAAAAATCCTCTTTTTAGAGTTCAAAGCCTCCCATAAGCCAACATACACCTCAAGTTTTCCAGTATTCTTATACATTAGGCTTAAATTCAGTGATATTGGCCTCCTTATTCTTCCTCCACAAGGTCTTCCAGCTCCTAATGCAAGACTTTCACTGGCTGTCTTCATGCATGAAATATTCTCCATCCTCATATTTGCCTCCAGGTTTTACGGTTTTCTTCAAATCTCAGGGACCCCCCCCCCTCAATCTCACCTGTTTTTGATGCTTATTTTTATTTTTTTAATTTTAGAAAGGTTTTATTTATTTTGGGTTTTACAATTATTTCCCCAATCTTGCTTCCTTCCCCCCACCCCCCCACAGAAGGCAGCTTGTTAGTCTTTACATCATTCCCATAGTATGCATTGATCTAAGTTGAATGTGATGAGAGAGAAATCATATCCTTAAGAAAGAAACATATATTATGAGATACAGCAGAATTACAAAATAAGACAATTTTTTAAAAAAAATTAAAGATATTGTTCAAACTCCACAGTTCTTTCTCTGGATACAGATGGTATTCTCCATTGCAGACAGCCCCAAATTGTCCCTGATTGTTGCACTGATGGAATGATCAAATCCATCAAGTTTGATCATTGCCCTCATGTTGCTGTTAGGGTATATGGTGTTTTCCTAGTTCTGCTCATCTCACTCAGAATCAGTTCATGCAAATCCCTCCAGGTTTCCCTGAATTCCCATCCCTCCTGGTTTCTAATAGAAAAATAATGTTCCATGAGATACATATACCACAGTTTGCTAAGCCATTCCCCAGTTGAAGGACATTTACTTGATTTCCAGTTCTTTGCCACCACAAACAGGACTGCTATGAATATTTTGTACAAGTGATGTTTTTACCCCTTTTCATCATCTTTTCAGGGTATAGACCCTGTAATGGTATTGCTGGATCAAAGGGTATGCACATTTTTGTTGCCCTTTGGGTGTAGATCCAAATTTCCCTCCAGAAAGGCTGGATGAGTTCACAGCTCCACCAACAGTGTACTAGTGTCCCAGATTTCCCACAACCCTTCCGACATTATCTTTTCTGGTCATATTGGCCAGTCTGAGAGGCGTGAGGTGGTACCTCAGAGAAGCTTTAAATTGCATTTCTCAAATATTGAGTCAGCAAATTAAAAAAAAAAGCCATTGGGGCAGCTAGGTGGTGCAGTGGATAAAGCACCAGCCCTGGAGTCAGGAGTAGCTGGGTTCAAATCTGGTCTCAGACACTTAATAATTACCTAGCTGTGTGGCCTTGGGCAAGCCACTTTAACCCCATTGCCTTGCAAAAACCTAAATAATGATAATAATAATAATGATAATAATAATAATAATTTTTTTAAAAAGCCATTCCCCAATTGATAAATGGTCAAAGGATATGCAAAGGCAATTTACAGATGAGGAGATCAAAGCAATCCATGGTCATATGAAAAATTGCTCTAAATCATTACTTATTAGAGAAATGCAAATTAAAGCTTCTCTGAGGTACCACCTCACGCCTCTCAGACTGACCAATATGACCAGAAAGGATAATGATCACTGTTGAAATGGTTGTGGGAAATCTGGGACACTATTACATTGTTGGTGGAGCTGTGAACTCAGTAGTACTACACAGTAGTACCACACCTAGCTGTGTGGCCTTGGGCAAGCCACTTAACCCCATTGCCTTGCAAAAAAAAATAACAAAATATTTGCTTAGCCTATTCATGAGCAGTTGATATTTGCCCAGTTATTTAAGTATGATTTTATTTGTGTGAGAAGTGTTTTGTAATTGTTTTCAAAAAGTATCTGAGTCTACCTTAGACTCCCAGGTATTTTATATTGTGTGAAGTTACTTTGAATGGGATTTCTCTTTCTAACTCTTTCTGCTGCATCTTGCTAGTCATATATAGAAATGTTGAGGATTTATGAGAGTTTATTTTATATCCTGCAACTTTGCTAAAGTTGTTAATTATTTCTAGTAGTTTTTTAGGTGACTTTTTGGGATTCTCTAGGTATACCATTATGTCATCTGCAAAGAGTGAGAGTTGTGCCTCTTCCTTTCTATTCTAATTCCTTTGATTTCTTTTTCTTCTTCTCTTATTGTTGAATCTAACATTTCAAATATGATATTGAATAATAGTGGTGATAGTGGGCATCTTAATTTCACCCTTGATCTTATTGGAAATGCCTCTAGCCTATCCCCATTGCATATAATGCTTGTTTTCAGATAGATACTGTTTATTATTCTAAGGAACAATCCATTTATTCCTACACTCTCTAGTGTTTTTAGTAGGAATAGGTGCTATATTTTGTCAGAAGCTTTTTCAGCATCTATTGATATACTGATATGATTTCTGATAGGTTTGTTATTGATATAATTAATTATCCTGACAGTTTTCCTAATATTGAACCAACCCTGCATTCCTGAGATAAATTCTACTTGATCATAATGTATTATCCTAGTGATAACTTGTTGTTTTGCTAAGATTTCATTTAAGATTTTTGCATCTATATTCATCAAGGAGATAGGTCTATAACTTTCTTTCTCTGTTTTAACTCTTCCTGGTTTAGGTGTCAGCACCATATTGGTGTCATAGAAAGAGTTAGGCAGAGGTCCATCTTAACCTATTTTTCCAAAGAGTTTATATAGAAGTGGAACCAGTTGTTCCTTAAATGTTTGATAGAATTTACTTGTGAATGCATCTGGCCCTGGAGATATTTTTCTTAGGGCATTCAATAATGTTTGTTGAATTTCTTTTTCTGAGATAGGGTTATTTAGGTATTTAATTTCCTCTTCATTTAACCTGGACAACTTATATTTTTGTAAATATTTATTCATTTAATTTAGATTATCAAATTTATTGGCATAGAGTTGGGCAAAATAATTCTGAATTATTACTTTAATTTCCTCCTCATTTGGTGGTGAGTTCACCTTTTTCATTTATGATACTAACAATTTGTTTTCTTCTTTCTTTTTTTAATCAAATTGACCAGAGGTTTATCAATTTTACTGTTTTTTTCATAAAAACCAGCTCTTGGTTTTATTAGTGTTTTCCTGCTTTTGATTTTATTGGGTTTTTTTTCAGGTTTTTTCAAGGCAAATGGGGTTAAGTGGCTTGCCCAAGGCCACACAGCTAGGTAATTAAGTGTCTGAGACCGGATTTGAACCCAGGTACTCCTGACTCCAAGGCCAGTGCTTTATCCACTACGTCACCTAACCGCCCCCCCCCCCCCCGCTTTTGATTTTATTGATTTCTCCTTTAATTTTTAGAGTTTCTAATTTGGTATTTAACTGGGGGGTTTTAATTTGTTCTTTCTCTAAATTTTTAGTTGCATATTTAGTTCATTGATTTCCTCTTTTTCTAATTTATTCATATAAGCATTTATAGATATATTATAGATATATTATATACCCTGACAGCCACCTTGAGTGTATCCCATAGGTTTTGGTATGTTGTTTCATTATTGTCATTATCTAAGATAAAATAATTAACTCTTTCTATAATTTGCTATTTGATCCACTTATTCTTTAAAATGAGGTTATCCAGTTTCCAAATAGTTTTAGGTCTATATCTCCCTGGCCCAATATCTCATGTGATTTTTATTGCATTATGATCTGAGAAAGATGTAGTCACTATTGCTGCCTTTCTGCAATTGATCATTAAGTTTTTATTCCCTAGTACATGGTTCAATTTTTGTGTAAATGCCATATACTGCAGAAAAGAAATTATATTCCTTTCTATTCCCATTCAATTTCCTCCATAAGTCTACCATGTCTAGGTTTTCTAACAGTCTATTTACTTCCTTAACTTCCTTCTTGTTTATTTTATAGTTAGATTTATCTAAATTTGAGAGTGGGAGGTTGAGGTCTCCCACTAGTAGAGTTTTGTTGTCCATGTCTTCCTGTAACTCCTTCAACTTCTCCTCTAAGAATTTGGATGCTATACCATTGGCTGCATACATATTTAGTATTGAAATTGCTTCATTGTATATGATACCTTTTAGGAGGATATCTCTTATCTCTTTTAATAATATCTATTTTTGCAGTTGCTTTGTCTGAGATAAGGATTGCTACCCCTGCTTTTTTCACTTCGGTTGAAGCAAAATATATTTTGCTCCAACCTTTTACCTTTACTCTTTATGTATCTCTCTGCTTTAGATGAGTTTCTTGTAAGCAGCATAGTGTAGGATTCTGGTTTTAATCCATTCTGCTATTTTCTTACCTTTTAAGGGAGAGTTCATCCCATTCACATTCAAAGTTATAATCACTAACTCTTTATTGCCCTCCATGTTATCTTCCCTCTGTTTGTATTTTTTCCTCTTTCCCCCCTTTATCATATTCCCCAGTATTTTGTTTCTGAATACTACCATATTTAGTGTGTTTGGCCTCCTATATCCAACCCTCCTTCCCTTTTTCCCCTTTCCCTTTTCCCCTTCTTCTTCTTTCCCTTCCTTCTGTTGATTCCCTCTTTCCTCCCTCTCCCCTTTCCCCCCTTTAAAACTTTAAAGGTAAGATAAGTTCCTTAACTGAGCATGTGTATGTTAACTTTAAGCCAATCTGATGAGAGTAAGATTCAGGTAGTTCTCACCTCCTCCCTTCTTCCCCTCTATTTCAATGTCCTTTGTACCTCTTAATGTAATGAGATTTATCACATTCAGTCTCCTCCATCCTCCCATCTCTTTACTGTCCCCCTTTTTAAGGAGGTATTGTTTTTAAATCATTCTATCTGAGTCACAGAAAGGTCGAGAGTGTTCATCACTTCTGGCTATTCTCTCTACTAGAATTACAATTATTGAGAGTTATTAGAGTCTTTCTCCCAGGTAAGGATATATCCAGTTTCATCTTATTGAATAATAGTTTCTCAAATAAGTCATGTGTGTCCATCTCTTATGGCTAATTAAATTCTCTCTAAGAGAGTTACAATTCTCGAGAGTTGTTAAAGTCTTTCTTCCAGGTAGGGATATTGCCAGTTTCATTTTAATTGATAATAGTTCCCCCTCCTTTTGTTTAAATTTTACCTTTTCATGTATCTCTTGAATCTCCTTTTTGAAGTCCAAATTTTCTATTAAGCTCTGGTCTTTTCATCAGGAAAAGTTGAATGTCTCCTGTTTCATTGAATGTCCATTTTTTTTGCCCTGGAAGAGAAGGTTCAGTTTTGCTAGATAATGGATTCTTGGCTGCATCCAACTCACCTTTTACTGAAGCTTTTCCTGATCTCTCAATTTTATTCCTTTCCTCTGTTAATTTTTTTCCCTATTTTTTCTGTATATAGTTCGTTTGTACATAGTTATTTGCATTTGTTTCTATCATTAGGTTCTTAGAGAGAAAGTACTGTCTTTTAATTCTGTTTGAATCTCCAGGGCTTAACATAGTACCTTGACTTGATAATGACTCAGAATAGTTGAACTCTTTCACCTAAAGATGTTCACTCCCCTCAGTATGGACCTAGATCTGGAGTAGGGAAAGTTCTAAAAAGAATTTTACATGAGGTCAAAACCCATATAACTTCTATAAATTTAATTGCTCTGGGAAACTTAGTCCTAAAAGAGAACTTTAGAAATCAAAGTCTTAGGGCATATAAAGACCCCAAAGTTAAGGCAACTTGCTGGAAGTTATATAGTTAGAGATCTCAGGAAGATGCAAAATTCCAGACTGCCCCCTCCACTTCTCTCACTGTCCAAGTTTTTTTTTAAATTTATTTTTAAATTTTTTACCTTTTCTGTGTCATGGATCTCCTTTTTTTTAGTTTTTTTTGGGGGGGCAAGGGAAATGGGGTTAAGTGGCTTGCCCAAGGCCACACAGCTAGGTAATTATTAAGTGTCTGAGGCTGGGTTTGAATTCAGGTACTCCTGACTCCAGGGCAGGTGCTCTATCCACAGTGCCACCTAGCCGCCCTAATGGATCTCCTTTGACCATTTAGGGAAGTCTGATGATGCCTTCTCTGAATAATGTTTGTTGCCTACATTAGTAATTGAAGAAAGTGCTAAATTTCAGTTAGAGATTAGTGAAAATAAAGATAACTTCTTTCCCAATCCCAATTCACACAATCCAGGTTAAAAGAATTTAGGATATTTCTACAGTGATGAACTCTCAGTGGAAAAATTTGCTGTTTTTTCTATTTGGAAAGTTGTCTCTCCAATGTAGTAAAGAGTTCTCAGTGTGTAGCTTTCATGTCCTCTGATTCAATAGCTGAGAATAATACTTCATACACAAAATTGTTATCATCATAATTTATGAGCTATCCTGAAATTTAAAAAAGAATCAACTTCATAACTACTAGATGAAAAAGGCATGACTAGAAGCAGTTTAAGTCAGATCTAGGAATTTTACTGAACTATTAACAACATGAATCAATTGCAGAATATGGCAGCCATGAAAAATTAATATGATGTTGCCCTGCAGTGAAAGTGGTAGATTGTTCTATTTACACTGGTCAGACCACGGCTATGCTGTTCAGTTTGGGTATTGATAAACTGGGGGATGTCCAGAAAAGGGCACCTAGATACTGAAAATCTCTGCCATTATTTGAAGCCCCTGGGAATGTTTAGATTACAAAAGATTTAGGGGAGGAGCAGGAGTTGTCTGTAGGTATTGGGCTGTCACGTGAAAGAGAGATAGCTTAGGCTTCTGCTTAGAGAGTAAAACTTGGAAGAGTGCATATAGGCAGAAAAGCTTATGGAAGGGTCACAATTAGATTTCTGCAAAAGTATTCTGGGTTGATATGGGATTTAAGTGGGTTCCCCTTCCCTGAATGACTGGGTTTACTTATTATAGAGTGAAGTTCCACCAATCAGTTTTGTTATCTGGGGGAAATTTCAACTGATACGCCCCAACCCTTCCCTCAAAGCAGTGTAAGTCTGTCTTAAAAAGAATTTTTTGAAAATAAATTTGCTTAAGAGGAAGTCTGGGGGAGAGACTTGAGATATGAAGTCCCCTTGCTAGGGAAACAGAGACTGGGACTCTGGAGACTGTGAGATTTGATACTAGGGAGGCAGAAGAGGTCAGCAGGGAGGAGCCTACCTGGGGAAGAAAGCCTTGGTAACTTTCTATTTTAACTGTTTAAAATAGTTAAATAGCACCTCTCTCAGGGAGGTGCTAAACGTCGTTGTTTCCAAACAGATGGAGTGTCAGCGCTAAATTTTGATTTCATGGGGCAAAACCTAGTTGCTGTGCTCTAGTTTGTTGGGTTTTTTTCTCTTATGGAACTTCAGGTGAGTGTTCCTAGCAAAACAGATGTTTGGGCATACGTTTGCGGATACGTGGTCAGCCGGTGGTCCCAGAAAAGACCAAGAGACTTAGAACAGGGAAGCGTTTTGGGTGGTCCTTGAGAGATGAGTACAGCTGCCCTGATCCTCCAGGGGCCCTGATCCTCCAGCCGCTCATCCCCGGGAGTTTGTTGCTGACGTGGGTAATTAAAGGGAGAGGATTAGGAGTCCTAGCTAGGCTCTGGGCTTTGTTTGATGTGTATATGGAGGATTAAATTACCTACGGGCAGTGTTGTTTAAACGAGAGCCTCGCTGGATTGGCTATCAGGAGCCCTGGATTTGAGTCACCGTCCTGTTACCTGGATAACCACTCAGTGTTCCTTCTCCTTATCTCAAAAATAAAGTTGTCCAGTGGCTGCACTGAATTTCCATCTCAGGTTCCTTTCCTCTCGACCAATCATCCTAAAACAGAGCGTGAGGGAGCAGAATGAAGCCGGGCCAGGGCAGGACTGGGCAGAACGGGCAGGACGCCCCTGCTCCCCGAAGAGTGCAGTTCTGGGCAGCACCTCCATTCCCCATTCATCTCCCCTTCCTCCCCAGTGCCAGGCAGCCTTCTTCCCTCACAGCTCCTCCCCCGAATCTGTTCTTCCCTTCTCCTAGAAAGCCCTTCCCCTTCATTTCTCCTCCCCGGGCTCGCCCTCCTCTTCCTTCGGTCTCCCCTCCTCTTTTCTCTCTTCCACCCCCCCCCCCCCCCCCGCTCTCCAGGGCTCTCCATCTCCCTCCCCGGCGCGGGGTGCAGCTTCAGCCCTCGACCAGCTTTCTCGGGAAGCCGCAGCCCCGCCCCCTCCCCAAAGGAGCCCCCCGCTCCGCCCCCCGTTTCCACTGGCGGCGGCGGCGGCGGCTGGAGCGGGAGTCTGGGCGGCGGCTGGAACCTTCCTTCCAGCCCCCCCAACCCCCACTCCTCCGCCCGCCGGGAGGCCGGGGCCCGGGCTCGGGCAGGGCGCCGGCCCCGGGGCCCGCAGAGCGGGCAAAGTTGCGAGATTCCGGCCGCCCCTGGAAGAAGGAGGGCCGGGGCGGGCCGGGGCGGGCCGGCCAGCCCGGACGGAGCCTTCCCCCGGCCGGGCCAGCGGGGCCAGGACTGGGAGAGGAGGGAGCGGTAGGAGGAGGGCAGGGTGCCGGGGCACGGGGAGGGGGCGCGGAAGCGGAGAAAGGAGGCGCGAGGGTCGTGGGGGGGGGGCTGATGGTGCCAAGAAGGATTGGGAGAGAGCACCTGGGGGGGGGGGCGGAGGATCTTTGGAAAGTTTCTTGGGAAGAATGAGATAGAGAGGAGAGAGTGAGGAAAGTAATGGGCATTGGGGAGGGCTAGCCTGGGGCAGGGGGCAGGACTGGGTGGTGGGCTGTGGGGTGAGGCAGGAGAGAGGGCGGATCGGAGAACCTGGAGCTGGAGGCAAGACGAGGTGGTGGGATGTGGGGTGAAGGAGGTCATTGTTGAATAGCTGGACGCAGGAGTTGGGTCTGGGGTGAAAGAGGGTATTTTTGGAGAGTCTTACAGGAAACAGGACCCGGGGGTACTGTGTAGGGTGAGGGTGGAGTCAAGGTGAGGGAAGAGAAAGCACAGAGTTTTCTTGAAGAGCCTGGGGCAAGAGGCAAGATGTGGTAGTGGGATGTGGAGTGAAAGGATTTGGAGACATCCCACTTTTCTGGTAGAGACTTCTCGTTGAATAAGAGCAGAGACCCGAGTGGGGGATTAGTGGAGACTGGGCAGGCTTTGGGAATCTGGAAGGAATACCCACAATGATACTAATAATGTTAATTTAGTCTGAAATCATGTAGGATTATTAAGGAGGATGGTGGAAATGTTATTATTCACATTATACAGATGACCATACTGAATTTGAAGGGTTGAATGGTCCCCCCAAGTTTCAGAGCTAAGTGTCAGATCTGGTTTATGAACCCGTCTCCTGTTAGGATTTCTGGTGTAGCTCGGGGAGGAAGCTCAGAGGGTTGCTGTGCTGTGGTGTCTGCCTTTATTCCCATTTACACCCATCAGCATTTAGCTTCAAAGTGACTAGTAGGCACAGGAAGGACAGACTCCACAGGAGGTTATTTTGGATCGGTCCAAGGCCTGGGATTTAGCCATGAAGTTTGCATGAGTTTGGAGGTTTAAAAAGTTTTTGCATTTTTTAAAACTTAAAACCAGAAAAGAGGATTTTTTTCCCCTCATAGAATTGTGCCACAGAATGTTAGGACTGGAAAGAACTTGAGAGCTCAAGTCCAACCTCATTTTATAGATGAAGAAACTGAGCTTCAGGGAGGTTCTTTTTAATGACTTGCCTATGGTCAGCCAGTCAGTAAATTTCACAGCTGGAACCTATTTCCTAACTCTCAGTCTTGTGCTCTGCATTTGTGTATCTTGGAGCGGGAGCTTCTGTATCTCTTCCTTGTTTGAGAAAGATGTAGTTCCCTTCCCTGACCTCTCCCCAAGAATTCTTGCAGTTTCTGTGACTGATTAGAGCCTTTAGGAAAATGGGAGAGGCCTTTGGCTGCCATCTTTGTAGGTGGGGAAGCAGGATTGTCTCCAAACATGACTGAACGTTTAAGCCTTTAGTTTCCTCCTCTTTCACTAAAATTAGATAGAAACTTTTGGGGGTCTGCCCCATACTTGGGGGAAGGGGAAGAGGCTAAACGTGCACCTTTAAGCCTTTGTTCTGTAAGATTTCACTTCTTTTCCTTCTGTTCCCTTCTCCTATTCTCTGCAGAGTTATAATGGCAGAGATCCCACTTCTTACAAGAAGCTTTCCTTGACTAGCTCTGAGGAAGCATGGATTTGTGCTCAAATCTGTCTTATGCAGCATTTTTTCTTTCCCTGATAAATATATCCATAAGAACATTTTTGTACGTCACATTATTGAGAAGTACCGTCAACTTTTCATTATCTATACAGAGGATTAGAGTAGCATTATAGAGAACTGAGTTATGGATAAAAGAAAACAGTTTAACCCTCTAGACCATTTATATTTGGCTTAGGAATGCAGTCAGAGAGACAGATATTTATACTTCCCCCTCCCCTCTGGCCCAACCCTAGTACTACTGACTCAGCTGGGCCTCCATGAGGAAGAAGGGAATCTGGACGATTAAACTCTCCTGACTAGTTAAAGTTAACTGTAACAGTCTGGGATTTGTGTTTGCTTGTCTCCGTTAGATTTTAAGCTCCTTGTGGCCATATCTTCCTTCTCAATCAATAAACAGATATTTACTAACAGGTATTACTTGTTTTATGCCTGGCCATGTGCTGGATACTGAGGATATAAAGAAATCAGCCCTTAATTAGGCTGAAACTTCTTTGGGAAGATACACACACACACACACACACACACACACACACAAACACACACACAGAAATGAGAAGAGTGTTGAGAATTAAGTGATAAATGCTAAATGAATAATCGTTATCATTAAGCAGGATTTATAAAAAAAAGTTAGGGGGAATGGGGAATGCAGAGATATACAATAGAGTCTTTGCCATTGAAGACCTTGCAATCTAATTGTGAAACAAAAATTGGCAAACATGAAATGAAAGAGCACCACCATGCTACCACCATTTTTGCCCACCATAAGACCCAGGGGTCTAACTGAGCATCCTTGGTGAGCACATTGGCCTTAGCCCATCAACTAAATGCCTACTCCCTTTGGCCCCAACCTACCTTTTTAGCCTCATATGAGTCCTCTTCAGATTAAATCTTTGTCCCCTGCTTAGTTCAATTTCTCATGTTGTTTCCCCAACTGGAATGCCCTTTCCCATCTTCTCAGCTATATATATATACTATCAATCCCTTCTTGATTTTCTTCTTCTAATTCCTATGGCCCAGAAATCATTTGGTAATTTATTGCTTATTATTATTTAACTGTTTCACGCATAATATGTTGTTTCCTTAGAATGAAGGCTTCTTCCATGTAGAAAAATAGTGCATGTTATTTCTGTCTTGAAGCATCTATTTATCAAACTAATAAATTAATGATAGGTGACCTCTGACTCCAAAGGAAGAGGGTTGGGGTCAGTGTCTCTAGAATGACTGCTCATGGATGCCTCTTTTTCCACAGGAAGACTCCTGGATCACCTAGTGTCTGAAAGAAGCTAAGGCATTTGCAGGAGGACAAGAGAAAACAGGTCAGTAGGAAGTTAGGGGAAGCCTGTATTATAAACACTGATGAAGTTCTTGATTGGGTGGTAGGGGATGAGAAGATCCCATCCTCTTAGTACCGAATGGAATGATTAGCTTTTGGGGAATTGTAAGGAGAGAAAATTTTGTACCATGGTTATTTCTAATTAAGAGCTAATACCTATGTTAACTTGTTCAGTCATTTCAGCCTTTGCAGACTGTTCCAACTATACGGAAGGAGCTGAGGGAAGTAGGAGAGGTCTGTTAACTTCCTGCTTCCCACCCTTGAAAATCCTGGGGGTAGCTTGGGTGGAACAACTGGATGGAATACCCAGGCGCCTGGCCACTGGGCAGCATTTGCTAGGACTCAGACTATTTCTTCTCTTCTTCCTTCTCCCCGACTGCCTCAGATACAGGCTCCTTCTTAGGTTACTGGGTAAACTTCATGTAGACCTCATGATGTTTTTTCCCCCCTGCTGGGTGACCAACACATTTTTTTGCTCCCTGGTGGTTCCTTGCCAGGAAATTTTCTTCCTTGTGAGTCCCAGCAGGGTGGCCTCAGAATGGAGCAGCGAATAGTTGAGTCTTGTGTTGATTCGAAGTTGTAGTAGATTTTCACATTGCCTGCAGGTCTGGACCCACAATACCATCTTTGTTATCCTTGTAGAAATGTTGGGCAGGTCTCTTCCTGGGCTGCTCCCTGGGATTGACCCATGGGATCTTTGGTTTCATATACTTACAGCCACGTTGGAAAGAAGTGGGAATATGTGAGTTCCCTTTTTAAGAAACTTTCCCTTCTTGTCACTGGTCGTGATGGTTATCAGTTTTCAGCTATGCTGCCTTGGGATTTGGGGTGCTGCCTGTATTTGGGTAGTCAGATACAGGCAAGGATCTGAAAGAAATCAGGACAAACTGGAAATCAGGTTTTGGATATAGAAAAACTTGAATATGGAAGGAAAATTATAATCACATTGCTGATAATAGTTTTTTTCAGATTTTTCAGGCTTCTGGCTTTTGGGGAAGAGTGGCAACATCCTTAATTTGTGAAAGGGTTTGGAATGGGTTCAGAAATTTGAATCATTCAAGTTTCTGATGGAACCAACTCAATTGTGAGAACTCAGATGGGTCTTCATACACTCTGCAAGAACAGACAGCAACTGAAAACATTACATTTCTACCTTCTCCTTTCCATTCTCCTCTCCCCCCTACATAAATATGACCGTCCCTGAGTATTTTGATCTTCATATCCTAGTGCCTCTAAAAACCCTCTGTGGGTCTTTTGTTTCTTGTCCTTTGCTATTGAGTATGAGGGTTTGAAAGGCAAAAAGTTAATAAGTAATCTTAAAAAAACTGCTTTCAGTTGAAAGCTGGGGGATGGGGGAAAGAGGTTGTTTACAGAGATGGTATGTGTCACCTGGTTAGTGTTCAGGTCTTTGTATTTTTGTGTTGGCAATATTTTGAATATAAACCTGTACTTAAATTTTAATTGGATCCAGAGGTATTCATGTTATCATCTTGGATGGACCCTGGCCTTTCAGGTGAGTAAATTTAGCATCATCTATGGTCAGACATTGATTATTTATCTTGGATTTCTCTCTTCCTGAACCCCCAAGCATAAAAGTGAACCTAGGAACCAGAAATGTGAGTGTAAGTATGAGTGTGTATATATATGAGTGTCTGTGTTTCTGTCTGTGGCTGCCTTCCAGCACATATATTATCTTAGATTAATTGTTAGCAAGAAGACCTGAATTTCAAATTCCACTTCTGACACATTCATACACACTCTTAGTTTCTCTCACATTTCTGGTCCTATTTTCTCATCTAAATATATGATACCATTGTTCTAGCCCCTTCCTCTACTGCATTAGTATGAATATTCTGTGATTTGAAAAAAATTGTTTTTCAATTAAAACATTTCTTTTTTCTCAACCTAATGAAACCATACAAAAAAGAATAAATAAAACCCTGTAACCAATATACATAGTTAAATAAAGCAAATTTTCTCATTTGCCATGTCCAAGACTGTCTGTCTTAAATTGCATTTTGATTCACTTTCAGAAAGTTGGCATTTCCAAAATTTTACAAAGTCAAAGCCAGATTAGGAGCTGTATTTAGGAAACAGGAAAGGGAAAAATAACAAGAGGAAAAGGGGACAGGAAATACTTGAGTAGGGAACAGGGAGTGCAGGGCATGAGCCATATTAATTTTGAGTTATAATGTGACCATTTTAAGAGAATCTTCCTTGCTGTGGGTGTATATTGTTCCCTTATATTTGTGCAAGAAGTGTTAGTGACCTCTGCTCTTAGGATAAGAATCACTAGTATTTGCATAATGTTTTCAGGTTTTTACAAATATCTCATCTGAACAAGGAGGTAGGTATTATCATTCCATTTTTATAGATGAGGAAAATGAGGCAAATGAAGGTGAAGTAATTATAACTTAAGTAAGTATCTGAGACTGCATTAGAACCCAAGTCTTATTTCCTGTGACATCTCAGAGATGATCTTGTGGTAGGTAGCTATTGAATCACAGGGAGGAGCTAACTCACCAACTTTTAAAACACTTGCTCCTTTGGGGAAACCCTGATTGTTAGAACATTTTTTTTTAACGTTGAACGAGTTTCACTCTTTACTTCTAGTTCTACCCTGTGATGCTGAGCAGAATAAGGCTTATTCTCCTACTATATGTAACTCTTTACATACTTGAAGACCCTTAATATTTTCTTCTCAAATGTTTTCATCTTAAGACTAAACGATCTTAGTTCCTTTGATTTTTAGATAGCATGACCATAAGAAGCATTTATTATGAACACACTATGGATGTACTAGATCATGTATATGTGAAGACAAAAATGAAACAGTCCTTGTCCTCAGGGAGTTTATATTCTTCTTAATATAAACCTTAAAGTACAATATATAATGCTAGTTTTATCATTTTTTTTCTGGAGGGAAACTATGTTTGAAAATAAATAAATGCAAGGGATGGGAAACATCATTAACACTCATGGAGGTAGGGGATGGGTTTAAGAGGTTTTGTGTAAGAAATTATACTTGAGTATTAGTGAAGAGGTAGTGAATTAAAGAGATGGAAGTGAAGGAGGCAAGTACAAGCTACTGACAGTCTATACAAATTCATGGAAACAGGAGATGCAATGTTCTCTCCCCTTACCCACATCTTATTTATTTTTTCTTCAAAGTTATTTATTTTCAGCATTCTTTTAATTTTTTTAAGGTTTTTGCAAGGCAAATGGGGTTAAGTGACTTACACAAGGCCACATAACTAGGTAATTATTAAGTGTCTGAGACCGGATTTGAACCCAGGTACTTCTGACTCCAGGGCTAGTGCTTTATCCACTGTGCCACCTAGCCGCCCCTATTTTCAGCATTCTTTAAAATTTTTTTTTGAGTGTCAAATTCTCTTCCTTCTACCAGCCCCTCTCCACTGAGAATCCAAGCAATATAATATCAATAATAAACGTGAAATCATTCAAAACCTATTCCATATTAGCCATATTTTGAAAGAAAAAGCAAGTAAATGAAAGAAAATGAAAAATTATACTTCAGTTTGTTCTTAGAAGTTCATGAATTCTCTCTCAGGAGGTGGATAGCATTTTTCATCTTGAATTCTCTTTAGAATTGTCTTAGATCATTGTTTCACAGTTGATCATTAAATTTATGCATTACAGTGTATCCTAGTTCTCGTATCCTTCAGTTTGGTTCAGTTCATATAGGTTTTCCCATGTTTTTCCTGAAGCCATTCCTCTCCTCAATTCTCCATCGCAATCATATACCACAACTTGTGATAGGCATCCTCTCAATTTCTACTTCTTTGCAACCACAGAAAGAGCTGTTTATAAATATTTTTGTTCACAGAGATTCTTTTCATTTTTCTTTGCTCTCTTTTGGATACAGCCTTAGCAGAGGCTATTGATGGACCAATTTTATTTTACATTATTTTATTAGTTATGATTGAGGGTGGCTAGATGCTGGTTGTTGTTTGTCCTTCATTCTTGAAGCAAAATTTTTTTTCTGATTATCTCTTTTAATTAGATTTACTTTTGCTTTGCTTGAGGGTCATGATAGCTATCCTTGCCTTTTTTCTTTTTTTACTAACCCTGAAGCAAAGTAGATTCTCCTATACCTCCTTATAGATTCTGATTTCTGATCATTCTGCTATGCTTCCATTTTATGGGTGAGTTCATCCCATTCCCATTTACAGTTATGATTACTAAGTATTTCTCTCTATCCTATTTTCTTCTACTTTCCTTCTTGTTCTCCTTTTACTCTGTTCATCCTCAAGTCTGATTATTGCCTTCCTTAATATTCTCTCCCTTTTATCCACCCCTTTCTCTTATTCCCTCTCATCCTACTTATTTTTTGAGTAAGATAGCTTTCTATAGCCAAATATGGAAATATGTTTTGTATGATTGCTTGCTATTTGGATTGGGGGAACTGAGTGGGAGAGAGGGAGAATTTGGAACTCAAATTTTAAAAAATGAATGTTGAAAATTGTTTTTACATGTTATTGGGAAAATAAAAATTATTTAAAAAAGAAATGTCTGAATTGATGGGTTAAATTAATATAGGATATGTCATGCAATGTAATGGATTGTTTGTAACACATAGTTTCTTATAAAAAAATAGATTTATATACCAAACTGAGTATGTATATACCAAACTGAGTATGTATATTTATTCTTCCTTCTTTGAGTCAATTTGATGAGAGTGAAATTTAAATGTTGCCTGTCTCACCTTCCCTATTCTCCCCTCTACTGTAAAGCTTTTCCTTCCATGGGATAATTTTCCCCATTCTTCTTCAACCTTTCTCCTTCTCCCAGTAAATCTATCTTTTTTTTTTTTTTAAGGTTTTCTTGCAAGGCAAATGGGGTTGAGTGGCTTGGCCAAGGTCACACAGCTAGGTATTTATTAAGTGTCTGAGGCTGGATTTGAGCAGGTACTCCTGACTCCAGGGCCGGTGCTCTATCCACTGCACCACCTAGCCGCCCCAACATCTATCTTCCTTACCCCTTCATAATTTTTTTGAGATCATTCTAACATAATCAACCCAACCCAAGCCCTATGTCCATAGTAGACTCCTTCTACCTTTCCTAATAATGTT